>NW_026735123.1:0-168085 GCF_949786415.1 Peromyscus eremicus
TAGCTCCTCTTCAGTCCAATACACTGTACTTGCTGGGAACAGACGCGAGTGCTATTTGCACTGTGTATGGAAATGGGAGCGCAATAGTCACTCTCCTTACCAGAAAACAACTCTTGCTCGTAGGACCAGAAACTGCATGTGATACAGCTCCATTTAGGACTGGGAAACAAACGCTAGCTCTCCTTACAAGAAACACACTCTGCTTTTGAGAAAAGAGCACTCTTCTACTCTACTGTGTATCCTATGGGGTCGGAACAGTGAGCTTGCTCATAACAAAAGAACTGTGCTTCCTACACACAGGGGCCATATCTAGTTCAACTCTGCTTAGGAAACTGACAAGAACAGTAGCTCCTTTTCAGTCCAATACACTGTACTTGCTGGGAACAGACGCGAGTGCAATTTGCACTCTGTATGACAATGGGAACACAATAGTGACTCTTCTTACCAGAAAACAACTCTTGCTCGTAGGACCAGAAACTGTATGTGATTCAACTCCATTCAGGACTGGGAAACAAACGCTAGCTCTCCTTACAAGAAACACACTCTGCTTTTGAGAAAAGAGCACTCTTCTACTCTACTGTGTATCCTATGGGGTCGGAACAGTGAGCTTGCTCATAACAAAAGAACTGTGCTTCCTACACACAGGGGCCATATCTAGTTCAACTCTGCTTAGGAAATTGACAAGAACAGTAGCTCCTCTTCAGTCCAATACACTGTACTTCCTGGGAACAGACGCGAGTGCTATTTGCACTGTGTATGGCAATGGGAGTGCAATAGTGACTTTCCTTACCAGAAAACAACTCTTGCTCATAGGACCAGAAACTGCATGTGATTCAGCTCCATTTAGGACTGGGAAACAAATGCTAGCTCGCCTTACAAGAAACACACTCTGCTTTTGAGAAAAGAGCACTCTTCTACTCTACTGTGTTTCCTATAGGGCCAGAACAGTTAGATTGCTCAGAACAAAAGAACTGTGCTTCATACAAATACTGCCATATCTAGTTAAATTCTGCTTAGGATACTGAAAAGAACAGTAGCTCCTGTTCAGTGCAATACACTGTACATTTGGGGAACAGACGCCAGTGCTATTTGCCCTGTGTATGACAATGGGAGCGCAATATTGACTTTTATTACCAGAAAAGAACTCTTGCTCGTAGGACAAGAAACTGCATGTGATTCAACTCCATTTAGGACTGGGAAACAAATGCTAGCTCACGTAACAAGAAACACACTCTGCTTTTTAGAAAAGAGCACTCATCTACTCGACTGTGTATCCTATGGGGTCGGAACAGTGAGCTTGCTCAGAACAAAAGAACTGGGCTTCCTACACACACGGGCTATATCTAGTTCAACTCTGCTTAGGAAACTGACAAGAACAGTAGCTCTGCTTCAGTCCAATACACTGTACTTGCTGGGAACAGATGCGAGTGCTATTTACACTGTGTATGGCAATGGGAGTGCAACAGTGACTTTATTACCAGAAAACAACTCTTGCTCGTAGGACCAAAAACTGCATGTGATTCAACTCCATTTAGGACTGGGAAACAAACGCTAGCTCGCCTTACAAGAAACACACTCTGCTTTTGAGAAAAGAGCACTCTTCTACTCTACTGTGTTTCCTATGGGGTCCGAACATTGAGCTTGCTCAGAACAAAAGAACTGTGCTTCCTACACAAACGGGCCATATCTAGTTCAACTCTGCTTAGGAAACTGACAAGAACAGTAGCTCCTCTTCAGTCCAATACACTGTACTTGCTGGGAACAGACGCGAGTGCTATTTGCACTGTGTACGGCAATGGGAGTGCAATAGTGACTTTCCTTACCAGAAAACAACTCTTGCTCCAAGTACCAAAAACAGGATGTGATTCAAATCCATTTAGGACTGGGAAACAAACGCTAGCTTGCCTTACAAGAAACACACTCTCCTTTTGAGAAAAGAGCACTCTTCTACTCTACTGTGTTTCCTATGGGGTCCGAACAGTGAGCTTGCTCAAAACAAAAGAACTGTGCTTCCTACACACACGGACCATATGTAGTTCAACTCTGTTTAGGAAACTGACAAGAACAGTAGCTCCTATTCAGTCCAATACACTGTACCTGCTGGGAACAGACGTGAGTGCTATTTGCACTGTGTATGGCAATAGGAGCACAATAGTGACTCTTCTTATCAGAAAACAACTCTTGCTCATAGGACCAGAAACTGCATGGGATTCAACTCCGTTTAGGACTGGGAAACAAACGCTAGCTCGCCTTACAAGAAACACACACTGCTTTTGAGAAAAGAGCAGTCTTCTATTCTACTGTGTTTCTTATGGGGTCCGAACATTGAGCTTGCTCAGAACAAAAGAACTGTGCTTCCTACACACACGGGCCATATCTAGTTCAACTCTGCTTAGGAAACTGACAAGAACAGTAGCTCCTCTTCAGTCCAATACACTGTACTTGCTGGGAACAGACGCGAGGGCTATTGGCATTGTGTATGGCAATGGGAGCGCAATAGTGACTTTCCTTACCAGAAAACAACTCTTGCTCGTAGGACCAGAAACTGCATGTGATTCAGCTCCATTTAGGACTGGGAAACAAATGCTAGCTCTTCTTACAAGAAACACACTCTGCTTTTGAGAAAAGAGCACTCTTCTACTCTATGTGTTTCCTATAGGGCCAGAACAGTGAGATTGCTCAGAACAAAAGAACTGTGCTTCATACAAATACTGCCATATCTAGTTAAATTCTGCTTAGGATACTGAAAAGAACAGTAGCTCCTGTTCAGTGCAATACACTGTACATTCGGGGAAAAGACGCCAGTGCTATTTGCCCTGTGTATGACAATGGGAGCGCAATATTGACTCTTATTACCAGAAAAGAACTCTTGCTCGTAGGACAAGAAACTGCATGTGATTCAACTCCATTTAGGACTGGGAAACAAATGCTAGCTCACGTAACAAGAAACACACTCTGCTTTTGAGAAAAGAGCACTCATCTACTCGACTGTGTATCCTATGGGGTCGGAACAGTGAGCTTGCTCAGAACAAAAGAACTGGGCTTCCTACACACATGGGCTATATCTAGTTCAACTCTGCTTAAAAAACTGACAAGAACAGTAGCTCTGCTTCAGTCCAATACACTGTACTTGCTGGGAACAGATGCGAGTGCTATTTACACTGTGTATGGCAATGGGAGTGCAACAGTGACTTTATTACCAGAAAACAACTCTTGCTCGTAGGACCAAAAACTGCATGTGATTCAACTCCATTTAGGACTGGGAAACAAACGCTAGCTCGCCTTACAAGAAACACACTCTGCTTTTGAGAAAAGAGCACTCTTCTACTCTACTGTGCTTCCTATGGGGTCCGAACATTGAGCTTGCTCAGAACAAAAGAACTGTGCTTCCTACACAAACGGGCCATATCTAGTTCAACTCTGCTTAGGAAACTGACAAGAACAGTAGCTCCTCTTCAGTCCAATACACTGTACTTGCTGGGAACAGACGCGAGTGCTATTTGCACTGTGTATGGAAATGGGAGCGCAATAGTCACTCTCCTTACCAGAAAACAACTCTTGCTCGTAGGACCAGAAACTGCATGTGATACAGCTCCATTTAGGACTGGGAAACAAATGCTAGCTCTCCTTACAAGAAACACACTCTGCTTTTGAGAAAAGAGCACTCTTCTACTCTACTGTGTATCCTATGGGGTCGGAACAGTGAGCTTGCTCATAACAAAAGAACTGTGCTTCCTACACACAGGGGCCATATCTAGTTCAACTCTGCTTAGGAAACTGACAAGAACAGTAGCTCCTTTTCATTCCAATACACTGTACTTGCTGGGAACAGACGCGAGTGCAATTTGCACTCTGTATGACAATGGGAACACAATAGTGACTCTTCTTACCAGAAAACAACTCTTGCTCGTAGGACCAGAAACTGTATGTGATTCAACTCCATTCAGGACTGGGAAACAAACGCTAGCTCTCCTTACAAGAAACACACTCTGCTTTTGAGAAAAGAGCACTCTTCTACTCTACTGTGTATCCTATGGGGTCGGAACAGTGAGCTTGCTCATAACAAAAGAACTGTGCTTCCTACACACAGGGGCCATATCTAGTTCAACTCTGCTTAGGAAATTGACAAGAACAGTAGCTCCTCTTCAGTGCAATACACTGTACTTCCTGGGAACAGACGCGAGTGCTATTTGCACTGTGTATGGCAATGGGAGTGCAATAGTGACTTTCCTTACCAGAAAACAACTCTTGCTCATAGGACCAGAAACTGCATGTGATTCAGCTCCATTTAGGACTGGGAAACAAATGCTAGCTCGCCTTACAAGAAACACACTCTGCTTTTGAGAAAAGAGCACTCTTCTACTCTACTGTGTTTCCTATAGGGCCAGAACAGTTAGATTGCTCAGAACAAAGGAACTGTGCTTCATACAAATACTGCCATATCTAGTTAAATTCTGCTTAGGATACTGAAAAGAACAGTAGCTCCTGTTCAGTGCAATACACTGTACATTTGGGGAACAGACGCCAGTGCTATTTGCCCTGTGTATGACAATGGGAGCGCAATATTGCCTTTTATTACCAGAAAAGAACTCTTGCTCGTAGGACAAGAAACTGCATGTGATTCAACTCCATTTAGGACTGTGAAACAAATGCTAGCTCACGTAACAAGAAACACACTCTGCTTTTTAGAAAAGAGCACTCATCTACTCGACTGTGTATCCTATGGGGTCGGAACAGTGAGCTTGCTCAGAACAAAAGAACTGGGCTTCCTACACACACGGGCTATATCTAGTTCAACTCTGCTTAGGAAACTGACAAGAACAGTAGCTCTGCTTCAGTCCAATACACTGTACTTGCTGGGAACAGATGCGAGTGCTATTTACACTGTGTATGGCAATGGGAGTGCAACAGTGACTTTATTACCAGAAAACAACTCTTGCTCGTAGGACCAAAAACTGCATGTGATTCAACTCCATTTAGGACTGGGAAACAAACGCTAGCTCGCCTTACAAGAAACACACTCTGCTTTTGAGAAAAGAGCACTCTTCTACTCTACTGTGTTTCCTATGGGGTCCGAACATTGAGCTTGCTCAGAACAAAAGAACTGTGCTTCCTACACAAACGGGCCATATCTAGTTCAACTCTGCTTAGGAAACTGACAAGAACAGTAGCTCCTCTTCAGTCCAATACACTGTACTTGCTGGGAACAGACGCGAGTGCTATTTGCACTGTGTACGGCAATGGGAGTGCCATAGTGACTTTCCTTACCAGAAAACAACTCTTGCTCCAAGTACCAAAAACAGGATGTGATTCAAATCCATTTAGGACTGGGAAACAAACGCTAGCTTGCCTTACAAGAAACACACTCTCCTTTTGAGAAAAGAGCACTCTTCTACTCTACTGTGTTTCCTATGGGGTCCGAACAGTGAGCTTGCTCAAAACAAAAGAACTGTGCTTCCTACACACACGGACCATATGTAGTTCAACTCTGTTTAGGAAACTGACAAGAACAGTAGCTCCTATTCAGTCCAATACACTGTACCTGCTGGGAACAGACGTGAGTGCTATTTGCACTGTGTATGGCAATAGGAGCACAATAGTGACTCTTCTTATCAGAAAACAACTCTTGCTCATAGGACCAGAAACTGCATGGGATTCAACTCCGTTTAGGACTGGGAAACAAACGCTAGCTCGCCTTACAAGAAACACACACTGCTTTTGAGAAAAGAGCAGTCTTCTATTCTACTGTGTTTCTTATGGGGTCCGAACATTGAGCTTGCTCAGAACAAAAGAACTGTGCTTCCTACACACATGGGCCATATCTAGTTCAACTCTGCTTAGGAAACTGACAAGAACAGTAGCTCCGCTTCAGTCCAATACACTGTACTTGCTGGGAACAGACGCGAGTGCTATTGGCATTGTGTATGGCAATGGGAGCGCAATAGTGACTTTCCTTACCAGAAAACAACTCTTGCTCGTAGGACCAGAAACTGCATGTGATTCAGCTCCATTTAGGACTGGGAAACAAATGCTAGCTCGCCTTACAAGAAACACACTCTGCTTTTGAGAAAAGAGCACTCTTCTACTCTACTGTGTTTCCTATAGGGCCAGAACAGTGAGATTGCTCAGAACAAAAGAACTGTGCTTCATACAAATACTGCCATATCTAGTTAAATTCTGCTTAGGATACTGAAAAGAACAGTAGCTCCTGTTCAGTGCAATACACTGTACATTCGGGGAACAGACGCCAGTGCTATTTGCCCTGTGTATGACAATGGGAGCGCAATATTGACTCTTATTACCAGAAAAGAACTCTTGCTCGTAGGACAAGAAACTGCATGTGATTCAACTCCATTTAGGACTGGGAAACAAATGCTAGCTCACGTAACAAGAAACACACTCTGCTTTTGAGAAAAGAGCACTCATCTACTCGACTGTGTATCCTATGGGGTCGGAACAGTGAGCTTGCTCAGAACAAAAGAACTGGGCTTCCTACACACACGGGCTATATCTAGTTCAACTCTGCTTAAAAAACTGACAAGAACAGTAGCTCTGCTTCAGTCCAATACACTGTACTTGCTGGGAACAGATGCGAGTGCTATTTACACTGTGTATGGCAATGGGAGTGCAACAGTGACTTTATTACCAGAAAACAACTCTTGCTCGTAGGACCAAAAACTGCATGTGATTCAACTCCATTTAGGACTGGGAAACAAACGCTAGCTCGCCTTACAAGAAACACACTCTGCTTTTGAGAAAAGAACACTCTTCTACTCTACTGTGCTTCCTATGGGGTCCGAACATTGAGCTTGCTCAGAACAAAAGAACTGTGCTTCCTACACAAACGGGCCATATCTAGTTCAACTCTGCTTAGGAAACTGACAAGAACAGTAGCTCCTCTTCAGTCCAATACACTGTACTTGCTGGGAACAGACGAGAGTGCTATTTGCACTGTGTATGGAAATGGGAGCGCAATAGTCACTCTCCTTACCAGAAAACAACTCTTGCTCGTAGGACCAGAAACTGCATGTGATACAGCTCCATTTAGGACTGGGAAACAAATGCTAGCTCTCCTTACAAGAAACACACTCTGCTTTTGAGAAAAGAGCACTCTTCTACTCTACTGTGTATCCTATGGGGTCGGAACAGTGAGCTTGCTCATAACAAAAGAACTGTGCTTCCTACACACAGGGGCCATATCTAGTTCAACTCTGCTTAGGAAACTGACAAGAACAGTAGCTCCTTTTCAGTCCAATACACTGTACTTGCTGGGAACAGACGCGAGTGCAATTTGCACTCTGTATGACAATGGGAACACAATAGTGACTCTTCTTACCAGAAAACAACTCTTGCTCGTAGGACCAGAAACTGTATGTGATTCAACTCCATTCAGGACTGGGAAACAAACGCTAGCTCTCCTTACAAGAAACACACTCTGCTTTTGAGAAAAGAGCACTCTTCTACTCTACTGTGTATCCTATGGGGTCGGAACAGTGAGCTTGCTCATAACAAAAGAACTGTGCTTCCTACACACAGGGGCCATATCTAGTTCAACTCTGCTTAGGAAATTGACAAGAACAGTAGCTCCTCTTCAGTCCAATACACTGTACTTCCTGGGAACAGACGCGAGTGCTATTTGCACTGTGTATGGCAATGGGAGTGCAATAGTGACTTTCCTTACCAGAAAACAACTCTTGCTCATAGGACCAGAAACTGCATGTGATTCAGCTCCATTTAGGACTGGGAAACAAATGCTAGCTCGCCTTACAAGAAACACACTCTGCTTTTGAGAAAAGAGCACTCTTCTACTCTACTGTGTTTCCTATAGGGCCAGAACAGTTAGATTGCTCAGAACAAAAGAACTGTGCTTCATACAAATACTGCCATATCTAGTTAAATTCTGCTTAGGATACTGAAAAGAACAGTAGCTCCTGTTCAGTGCAATACACTGTACATTTGGGGAACAGACGCCAGTGCTATTTGCCCTGTGTATGACAATGGGAGCGCAATATTGACTTTTATTACCAGAAAAGAACTCTTGCTCGTAGGACAAGAAACTGCATGTGATTCAACTCCATTTAGGACTGGGAAACAAATGCTAGCTCACGTAACAAGAAACACACTCTGCTTTTGAGAAAAGAGCACTCATCTACTCGAATGTGTATCCTATGGGGTCGGAACAGTGAGCTTGCTCAGAACAAAAGAACTGGGCTTCCTACACACACGGGCTATATCTAGTTCAACTCTGCTTAGGAAACTGACAAGAACAGTAGCTCTGCTTCAGTCCAATACACTGTACTTGCTGGGAACAGATGCGAGTGCTATTTACACTGTGTATGGCAATGGGAGTGCAACAGTGACTTTATTACCAGAAAACAACTCTTGCTCGTAGGACCAAAAACTGCATGTGATTCAACTCCATTTAGGACTGGGAAACAAACGCTAGCTCGCCTTACAAGAAACACACTCTGCTTTTGAGAAAAGAGCACTCTTCTACTCTACTGTGTTTCCTATGGGGTCGGAACATTGAGCTTGCTCAGAACAAAAGAACTGTGCTTCCTACACAAACGGGCCATATCTAGTTCAACTCTGCTTAGGAAACTGACAAGAACAGTAGCTCCTCTTCAGTCCAATACACTGTACTTGCTGGGAACAGACGCGAGTGCTATTTGCACTGTGTATGGCAATGGGAGCGCAACAGTGACTTTATTACCAGAAAACAACTCTTGCTCGTAGGACCAGAAACTGCATGTGATACAGCTCCATTTAGGACTGGGAAACAAAT
The DNA here is from genome assembly GCF_949786415.1 of Peromyscus eremicus. Classification (NCBI taxonomy): domain Eukaryota; kingdom Metazoa; phylum Chordata; class Mammalia; order Rodentia; family Cricetidae; genus Peromyscus; species Peromyscus eremicus. Next base: position 8,786 of record NW_026735123.1, read on the forward strand.
GCTAGCTCGCCTTACAAGAAACACACTCTGCTTTTGAGAAAAGAGCACTCTTCTACTCTACTGTGTATCCTATGGGGTCGGAACAGTGAGCTTGCTCATAACAAAAGAACTGTGCTTCCTACACACAGGGGCCATATCTAGTTCAACTCTGCTTAGGAAACTGACAAGAACAGTAGCTCCTTTTCAGTCCAATACACTGTACTTGCTGGGAACAGACGCGAGTGCAATTTGCACTCTGTATGACAATGGGAGCACAATAGTGACTCTTCTTACCAGAAAACAACTCTTGCTCGTAGGAACAGAAGCTGTATGTGATTCATCTCCATTCAGGACTGGGAAACAAACGCTAGCTCTCCTTACAAGAAACACACTCTGCTTTTGAGAAAAGAGCACTCTTCTACTCTACTGTGTATCCTATGGGGTCGGAACAGTGAGCTTGCTCATAACAAAAGAACTGTGCTTCCTACACACAGGGGCCATATCTAGTTCAACTCTGCTTAGGAAATTGACAAGAACAGTAGCTCCTCTTCAGTCCAATACACTGTACTTCCTGGGAACAGACGCGAGTGCTATTTGCACTGTGTACGGCAATGGGAGTGCAATAGTGACTTTCCTTACCAGAAAACAACTCTTGCTCGTAGGACCAGAAACTGCATGTGATTCAGCTCCATTTAGGACTGGGAAACAAATGCTAGCTCGCCTTACAAGAAACACACTCTGCTTTTGAGAAAAGAGCACTCTTCTACTCTACTGTGTTTCCTATAGGGCCAGAACAGTGAGATTGCTCAGAACAAAAGAACTGTGCTTCATACAAATACTGCCATATCTAGTTAAATTCTGCTTAGGATACTGAAAAGAACAGTAGCTCCTGTTCAGTGCAATACACTGTACATTCGGGGAACAGACGCCAGTGCTATTTGCCCTGTGTATGACAATGGGAGCGCAATATTGACTCTTATTACCAGAAAAGAACTCTTGCTCGTAGGACAAGAAACTGCATGTGATTCAACTCCATTTAATACTGGGAAACAAATGCTAGCTCACGTAACAAGAAACACACTCTGCTTTTGAGAAAAGAGCACTCATCTACTCGACTGTGTATCCTATGGGGTCGGAACAGTGAGCTTGCTCAGAACAAAAGAACTGGGCTTCCTACACACACGGGCTATATCTAGTTCAACTCTGCTTAGGAAACTGACAAGAACAGTAGCTCTGCTTCAGTCCAATACACTGTACTTGCTGGGAACAGATGCGAGTGCTATTTACACTGTGTATGGCAATGGGAGTGCAACAGTGACTTTATTACCAGAAAACAACTCTTGCTCATAGGACCAAAAACTGCATGTGATTCAACTCCATTTAGGACTGGGAAACAAACGCTAGCTCGCCTTACAAGAAACACACTCTGCTTTTGAGAAAAGAGCACTCTTGTACTCTACTGTGTTTCCTATGGTGTCCGAACAGTGAGCTTGCTCAGAACAAAAGAACTGTGCTTCCTACACACACGGGCCATATCTAGTTCAACTCTGCTTAGGAAACTGACAAGAACAGTAGCTCCGCTTCAGTCCAATACACTGTACTTCCTGGGAACAGACGCGAGTGCTATTTGCACTGTGTACGGCAATGGGAGTGCAATAGTGACTTTCCTTACCAGAAAACAACTCTTGCTCCAAGTACCAAAAACAGGATGTGATTCAAATCCATTTAGGACTGGGAAACAAGCGCTAGCTCTCCTTACAAGAAACACACTCTCCTTTTGAGAAAAGAGCACTCTTCTACTCTACTGTGTTTCCTATGGGGTCCGAACAGTGAGCTTGCTCAAAACAAAAGAACTGTGCTTCCTACACACACGGACCATATGTAGTTCAACTCTGTTTAGGAAACTGACAAGAACAGTAGCTCCTATTCAGTCCAATACACTGTACCTGCTGGGAACAGACGTGAGTGCTATTTGCACTGTGTATGGCAATAGGAGCACAATAGTGACTCTTCTTATCAGAAAACAACTCTTGCTCATAGGACCAGAAACTGCATGGGATTCAACTCCGTTTAGGACTGGGAAACAAACGCTAGCTCGCCTTACAAGAAACACACTCTGCTTTTGAGAAAAGAGCAGTCTTCTATTCTACTGTGTTTCTTATGGGGTCCGAACATTGAGCTTGCTCAGAACAAAAGAACTGTGCTTCCTACACACACGGGCCATATCTAGTTCAACTCTGCTTAGGAAACTGACAAGAACAGTAGCTCCTCTTCAGTCCAATACACTGTACTTGCTGGGAACAGACGCAAGTGCTATTGGCATTGTGTATGGCAATGGGAGCGCAATAGTGACTTTCCTTACCAGAAAACAACTCTTGCTCGTAGGACCAGAAACTGCATGTGATTCAGCTCCATTTAGGACTGGGAAACAAATGCTAGCTCGCCTTACAAGAAACACACTCTGCTTTTGAGAAAAGAGCACTCTTCTACTCTACTGTGTTTCCTATAGGGCCAGAACAGTGAGATTGCTCAGAACAAAAGAACTGTGCTTCCTACACAAACGGGCCATATCTAGTTCAACTCTGCTTAGGAAACTGACAAGAACAGTAGCTCCTCTTCAGTCCAATACACTGTACTTGCTGGGAACAGACGCGAGTGCTATTTGCACTGTGTATGGCAATGGGAGCGCAACAGTGACTTTATTACCAGAAAACAACTCTTGCTCGTAGGACCAGAAACTGCATGTGATACAGCTCCATTTAGGACTGGGAAACAAATGCTAGCTCGCCTTACAAGAAACACACTCTGCTTTTGAGAAAAGAGCACTCTTCTACTCTACTGTGTATCCTATGGGGTCGGAACAGTGAGCTTGCTCATAACAAAAGAACTGTGCTTCCTACACACAGGGGCCATATCTAGTTCAACTCTGCTTAGGAAACTGACAAGAACAGTAGCTCCTTTTCAGTCCAATACACTGTACTTGCTGGGAACAGACGCGAGTGCAATTTGCACTCTGTATGACAATGGGAGCACAATAGTGACTCTTCTTACCAGAAAACAACTCTTGCTCGTAGGACCAGAAGCTGTATGTGATTCAACTCCATTCAGGACTGGGAAACAAACGCTAGCTCTCCTTACAAGAAACACACTCTGCTTTTGAGAAAAGAGCACTCTTCTACTCTACTGTGTATCCTATGGGGTCGGAACAGTGAGCTTGCTCATAACAAAAGAACTGTGCTTCCTACACACAGGGGCCATATCTAGTTCAACTCTGCTTAGGAAATTGACAAGAACAGTAGCTCCTCTTCAGTCCAATACACTGTACTTCCTGGGAACAGACGCGAGTGCTATTTGCACTGTGTACGGCAATGGGAGTGCAATAGTGACTTTCCTTACCAGAAAACAACTCTTGCTCGTAGGACCAGAAACTGCATGTGATTCAGCTCCATTTAGGACTGGGAAACAAATGCTAGCTCGCCTTACAAGAAACACACTCTGCTTTTGAGAAAAGAGCACTCTTCTACTCTACTGTGTTTCCTATAGGGCCAGAACAGTGAGATTGCTCAGAACAAAAGAACTGTGCTTCATACAAATACTGCCATATCTAGTTAAATTCTGCTTAGGATACTGAAAAGAACAGTAGCTCCTGTTCAGTGCAATACACTGTACATTCGGGGAACAGACGCCAGTGCTATTTGCCCTGTGTATGACAATGGGAGCGCAATATTGACTCTTATTACCAGAAAAGAACTCTTGCTCGTAGGACAACAAACTGCATGTGATTCAACTCCATTTAATACTGGGAAACAAATGCTAGCTCACGTAACAAGAAACACACTCTGCTTTTGAGAAAAGAGCACTCATCTACTCGACTGTGTATCCTATGGGGTCGGAACAGTGAGCTTGCTCAGAACAAAAGAACTGGGCTTCCTACACACACGGGCTATATCTAGTTCAACTCTGCTTAGGAAACTGACAAGAACAGTAGCTCTGCTTCAGTCCAATACACTGTACTTGCTGGGAACAGATGCGAGTGCTATTTACACTGTGTATGGCAATGGGAGTGCAACAGTGACTTTATTACCAGAAAACAACTCTTGCTCGTAGGACCAAAAACTGCATGTGATTCAACTCCATTTAGGACTGGGAAACAAACGCTAGCTCGCCTTACAAGAAACACACTCTGCTTTTGAGAAAAGAGCACTCTTGTACTCTACTGTGTTTCCTATGGTGTCCGAACAGTGAGCTTGCTCAGAACAAAAGAACTGTGCTTCCTACACACACGGGCCATATCTAGTTCAACTCTGCTTAGGAAACTGACAAGAACAGTAGCTCCGCTTCAGTCCAATACACTGTACTTGCTGGGAACAGATGCGAGTGCTATTTGCACTGTGTATGGCAATGGGAGTGCAACAGTGACTTTATTACCAGAAAACAACTCTTGCTCGTAGGACCAAAAACTGCATGTGATTCAACTCCATTTAGGACTGGGAAACAAACGCTTGCTCGCCTTACAAAAAACACACTCTGCTTTTGAGAAAAGAGCAGTCTTCTACTCTACTGTGTTTCCTATGGGGTCCGAACATTGAGCTTGCTAAGAACAAAAGAACTGTGCTTCCTACACACACGGGCCATATCTAGTTCAACTCTGCTTAGGAAACTGACAAGAACAGTAGCTCCTCTTCAGTCCAATACACTGTACTTGCTGGGAACAGACGCGAGTGCTATTGGCACTGTGTAATGCAATGGGAGCGCAAAAGTGACTTTCCTTACCAGAAAAAAACTCTTGCTCGTAGGACCAGAAACTGCATGTGATACAGCTCCATTTAGGACTGGGAAACAAATGCTAGCTCGCCTTACAAGAAACACACTCTGCTTTTGAGAAAAGAGCACTCTTCTACTCTACTTTGTATCCTATGGGGTCGGAACAGTGAGCTTGCTCATAACAAAAGAACTGTGCTTCCTACACACAGGGGCCATATCTAGTTCAACTCTGCTTAGGAAACTGACAAGAACAGTAGCTCCTTTTCAGTCCAATACACTGTACTTGCTGGGAACAGACGCGAGTGCAATTTGCACTCTGTTTGACAATGGGAGCACAATAGTGACTCTTCTTACCAGAAAACAACTCTTGCTCGTAGGACCAGAAACTGTATGTGATTCAACTCCATTCAGGACTGGGAAACAAATGCTAGCTCTCCTTACAAGAAACACACTCTGCTTTTGAGAAAAGAGCACTCTTCTGCTCTACTGTGTATCCTATGGGGTCGGAACAGTGAGCTTGCTCATAACAAAAGAACTGTGCTTCCTACACAAACGGGCCATATCTAGTTCAACTCTGCTTAGGAAATTGACAAGAACAGTAGCTCCTCTTCAGTCCAATACACTGTACTTCCTGGGAACAGACGCGAGTGCTATTTGCACTGTGTACGGCAATGGGAGTGCAATAGTGACTTTCCTTACCAGAAAACAACTCTTGCTCCAAGTACCAAAAACAGGATGTGATTCAAATCCATTTAGGACTGGGAAACAAGCGCTAGCTTGCCTTACAAGAAACACACTCTCCTTTTGAGAAAAGAGCACTCTTCTACTCTACTGTGTTTCCTATGGGGTCCGAACAGTGAGCTTGCTCAAAACAAAAGAACTGTGCTTCCTACACACACGGACCATATGTAGTTCAACTCTGTTTAGGAAACTGACAAGAACAGTAGCTCCTATTCAGTCCAATACACTGTACCTGCTGGGAACAGACGTGAGTGCTATTTGCAGTGTGTATGGCAATAGGAGCACAATAGTGACTCTTCTTATCAGAAAACAACTCTTGCTCATAGGACCAGAAACTGCATGGGATTCAACTCCGTTTAGGACTGGGAAACAAACGCTAGCTCGCCTTACAAGAAACACACTCTGCTTTTGAGAAAAGAGCACTCTTCTACTCTACTGTGTTTCCTATGGGGTCCGAAGAGTGAGCTTGCTCAGAACAAAAGAACTGTGCTTCCTACACACAGGGGCCATATCTAGTTCAACTCTGCTTAGGAAACTGACAAGAACGGTAGCTCCTCTTCAGTCCAATACACTGTACTAGCTGGGAACAGACGCGAGTGCTATTTGCACTGTGTATGGCAATAGGAGCGCAGTAGTGACTCTTCTTATTAGAAAACACCTCTTGCTCATAGGACCAGAAACTGCATGGGATTCAACTCCATTTCTGACTGGGAAACAAACACTAGCTCGCCTTATAAGAAACACACTCTGCTTTTCATAAAAGAGCACTCTTCTACTCTAATGTCTTTTCTATGGGGTCCGAACAGTGAGCTTGCTCAGAACAAAAGAACTGTGCTTCCTACACACAGGGGCCATATCTAGTTCAACTCTGCTTAGGAAACTGACAAGAACAGTAGCTCCGCTTCAGTCCAATACACTGTACTTGCTGGGAACAGACGCCCGTGCTATTTACCCTGTGTATGGCAATGGGAGCGCAATAGTGACTTTCCTTACCAGAAAACAACTCTTGCTCGTAGGACCAAAAACTGCATGTGATTCAACTCCATTTAGGACTGGGAAACAAACGCTTGCTCGCCTTACAAAAAACACTCTCTGCTTTTGAGAAATGAGCAGTCTTCTACTCTACTGTGTTTCCTATAGGGCCAGAACAGTGAGCTTGATCAGAACAATAGAACTGTGCTTCCTACACACACGGCCATATCTAGTTCAATTCTTATTAGGAAACTGACAAGATCAGTAGATCCTCTTCAGTCAAATACACTGCACATGCTGGGAACAGGCACCAGTGCTATTTGTCCTGTGTATGATAATAGGACCGCAATAGTGATTCTTCTTTCCAGAAAACAAGTCTTGCTCGTAGGACCAGAAACTGCATGTGACACAACTCCATTTAGGACTGGAAAAGAAACGCTAGCTCGCCTTACAAGAAACACACTCTGCTTTTGACAAAAGAGCACTCTTCTACTCTACTGTGTTTCCTATAGGGCCAGAACAGTGAACTTGCTCAGAACAAAAGAACTGTGCTTCCTACACACAGGGGCCATATCTAGTTCAACTCTGTTAGGAAACTGACAAGAACAGTAGCTCCTCTTAAGTCCAATACTCTGTACATGCAGGGAACAGACGCCAGTGCTATTTGCACTGTGTATGGCAATGGGAGCGCAATAGTGACTCTTCTTACCAGAAAACAACTCTTGCTCGTAGGACCAAAAACTGCATTTGATTCATCTCCAGTTAGGACTGGGAAACAAACGCTAGCTCGCCTTTCAAGAAACACACTCTGCTTTTGTGAAAAGGGCACTATTCTACTCTACTGTGTTTCCTAAGTGGTCCGAACAGTGAGCTTGCTCAGAACAAAAGAACTGTGCTTCCTACACACGGCCATATCTAGTTCAACTCCTCTTAGGAAAATGACAAGAACAGTAGCTCCTCTTCAGTCCAATACACTGTACTTGCTGGGAACAAACGCGAGTGCTATATGCACAATGTATGGCAATGGGAGCGCAATAGTGACTTTCCTTACCAGAAAACAACTCTTGCTCATAGGACCAGAAACTGCATGTGATTCAACTCCATTTAGGGGTGGGAAACAAACGCTAGCTCGCCTCTCAAGAAACACACTCTGCTTTTGAGAAAAGAGCACTCTTCTACTCTACTGTGTTTCCTATAGGGCCAGAACAGTGAGCTTGATCAGAACAAGAGAACTGTGCTTCCTACACACACGGCCATATCTCGTTCAATTCTTATTAGGAAACTGACAAGAACAGTAGATCCTCTTCAGTCCAATACACTGTACATGCTGGAAAACGACGCCAGTGATATTTGCCCTGTGTATGACAATGGGAGCACAATAGTGACTCTTCTTACCAGAAAATATATCTTGCTCGTAGGACCAGAAACTGCATGTGATTCAACTCCATATAGGACTGGTAAAAAAACGCAAGCTCGCCTTACAAGAAACACACTCTGCTTTTGAGAAAAGAGCACTCTTCTACTCTACTGTGTTTCCTATAGGGCCAGAACAGTGAGCTTGATCAGAACAATAGAACTGTGCTTCCTACACACACGGCCATATCTAGTTCAATTCTTATTAGGAAACTGACAAGATCAGTAGATCCTCTTCAGTCAAATACACTGCACATGCTGGGAACAGGCACCAGTGCTATTTGTCCTGTGTATGATAATAGGACCGCAATAGTGATTCTTCTTACCAGAAAACAAGTCTTGCTCGTAGGACCAGAAACTGCATGTGACACAACTCCATTTAGGACTGGAAAAGAAACGCTAGCTCGCCTTACAAGAAACACACTCTGCTTTTGACAAAAGAGCACTCTTCTACTATACTGTGTATCCTATGGGGTCCGAACATTGAGCTTGCTCGGAACAAAAGAACTGTGCTTCCTACACACACGGGCCATATCTAGTTCAACTCTGCTTAGGAAACTGACAAGAACAGTAGCTCCTCTTCAGTCCAATACACTGTACTTGCTGGGAACAGACGCGAGTGCTATTGGCACTGTGTAATGCAATGGGAGCACAAAAGTGACTTTCCTTACCAGAAAACAACTCTTGCTCGTAGGACCAGAAACTACATGTGATACAGCTCCATTTAGGACTGGGAAACAAATGCTAGCTCGCCTTACAAGAAACACACTCTGCTTTTGAGAAAAGAGCACTCTTCTACTATACTGTGTATCCTATGGGGTCGGAACAGTGAGCTTGCTCATAACAAAAGAACTGTGCTTCCTACACACAGGGGCCATATCTAGTTCAACTCTGCTTAGGAAACTGACAAGAACAGTAGCTCCTTTTCAGTCCAATACACTGTACTTGCTGGGAACAGATGCGAGTGCAATTTGTACTCTGTATGACAATGGGAGCAAAATAGTGACTCTTCTTACCAGAAAACAACTCTTGCTCGTAGGACCAGAAACTGTATGTGATTCAACTCCATTCAGGACTGGGAAACAAACGCTAGCTCTCCTTACAAGAAACACACTCTGCTTTTGAGAAAAGAGCACTCTTCTACTCTACTGTGTATCCTATGGGGTCGGAACAGTGAGCTTGCTCATAACAAAAGAACTGTGCTTCCTACACACAGGGGCCATATCTAGTTCAACTCTGCTTAGGAAATTGACCAGAACAGTAGCTCCTCTTCAGTCCAATACACTGTACTTCCTGGGAACAGACGCGAGTGCTATTTGCACTGTGTACGGCAATGGGAGTGCAATAGTGACTTTCCTTACCAGAAAACAACTCTTGCTCCAAGTACCAAAAACAGGATGTGATTCAAATCCATTTAGGACTGGGAAACAAACGCTAGCTTGCCTTACAAGAAACACACTCTGCTTTTGAGAAAAGAGCACTCTTCTACTCTACTGTGTTTCCTATGGGGTCCGAAGAGAGAGCTTGCTCAGAACAAAAGAACTGTGCTTCCTACACACAGGGGCCATATCTAGTTCAACTCTGCTTAGGAAACTGACAAGAACGGTAGCTCCTCTTCAGTCCAATACACTGTACTAACTGGGAACAGACGCGAGTCCTATTTGCACTGTGTATGGCAATAGGAGAACAATAGTGACTCTTCTTATTAGAAAACACCTCTTGCTCATAGGACCAGAAACTGCATGGGATTCAACTCCGTTTCTGACTGGGAAACAAACAGTAGCTCGCCTTATAAGAAACACACTCTGCTTTTCATAAAAGAGCACTCTTCTACTCTAATGTCTTTTCTATGGGGTCCGAACAGTGAGCTTGCTCAGAACAAAAGAACTGTGTTGCCTACACACAGGGGCCATATCTAGTTCAACTCTGCTTAGGAAACTGACAAGAACAGTAGCACCACTTCAGTACAATACACTGTACTTGCTGGGAACAGACGCCAGTGCTATTTACCCTGTTTATGACAATGGGAGCGCAATAGTGACTCTTCTTACCAGAAAAAAACTCTTGCTCGTAGGACTAGAAACTGCATGGGTTTCAACTCCATTTCTGACTGGAAAAAAAACACTAGCTCGCGTTAGAAGAAACACACTCTCCTTTTGAGAAAAGAGCACTCTTCTACTCTACTGTGTTTCCTATGGGGTCCGAACAGTGAGCTTGCTCAAAACAAAAGAACTGTGCTTCCTACACACACGGACCATATGTAGTTCAACTCTGTTTAGGAAACTGACAAGAACAGTAGCTCCTATTCAGTCCAATACACTGTACTTGCTGGGAACAGACGTGAGTGCTATTTGCACTGTGTATGGCAATAGGAGCACAATAGTGACTCTTCTTATCAGAAAACAACTCTTGCACATAGGACCAGAAACTGCATGGGATTCAACTCCGTTTAGGACTGGGAAACAAACGCTAGCTCGCCTTACAAGAAACACACTCTGCTTTTGAGAAAAGAGCAGTCTTCTATTCTACTGTGTTTCTTATGGGGCCTGAACATGGAGCTTGCTCAGAACAAAAGAACTGTGCTTCCTACACACACGGGCCATATCTAGTTCAACTCTGCTTAGGAAAATGACAAGAACAGTAGCTCCTCTTCAGTCCAATACACTGTACTTGCTGGGAACAGACGCGAGTGCTATTGGCATTGTGTATGGCAATGGGAGCACAATAGTGACTTTCCTTACCAGAAAACAACTCTTGCTCATAGGACCAGAAACTGCATGTGATTCAGCTCCATTTAGGACTGGGAAACAAATGCTAGCTCGCCTTACAAGAAACACACTCTGCTTTTGAGAAAAGAGCACTCTTCTACTCTACTGTGTTTCCTATAGGGCCAGAACAGTGAGATTGCTCAGAACAAAAGAACTGTGCTTCATACAAATACTGCCATATCTAGTTAAATTCTGCTTAGGAAACTGAAAAGAACAGTAGCTCCTGTTCAGTGCAATACACTGTACATTCGGGGAACAGACGCCAGTGCTATTTGCCCTGTGTATGACAGTGGGAGCGCAATATTTACTCTTATTACCAGAAAAGAACTCTTGCTCGTAGGACAAGAAACTGCATGTGATTCAAATCCATTTAGGACTGGGAAACAAATGCTAGCTCACGTAACAAGAAACACACTCTGCTTTTGAGAAAAGAGCACTCTTCTACTCGACTGTGTATCCTATGTGGTCGGAACAGTGAGCTTGCTCAGAACAAAAGAACTGGGCTTCCTACACACACGGGCTATATCTAGTTCAACTCTGCTTAGGAAACTGACAAGAACAGTAGCTCTGCTTCTGTCCAATACACTGTACTTGCTGGGAACAGATGCGAGTGCTATTTACACTGTGTATGGCAATGGGAGTGCAACAGTGACTTTTTACCAGAAAACAGCTCTTGCTCGTAGGACCAAAAACTGCATGTGATTCAACTCCATTTAGGACTGGGAAACAAACGCTAGCTCGCCTTACAAGAAACACACTCTGCTTCTGAGAAAAGAGCACTCTTCTACTCTACTGTGTTTCCTATGGGGTCCGAACATTGAGCTTGCTCAGAACAAAAGAACTGTGCTTCCTACACAAACGGGCCATATCTAGTTCAACTCTGCTTAGGAAACTGACAAGAACAGTAGCTCCTCTTCAGTCCAATACACTGTACTTGCTGGGAACAGACGCGAGTGCTATTGGCATTGTGTATGGCAATGGGAGCGCAATAGTGACTTTCCTTACCAGAAAACAACTCTTGCTCATAGGACCAGAAACTGCATGTGATTCAGCTCCATTTAGGACTGGGAAACAAATGCTAGCTCGCCTTACAAGAAACACACTCTGCTTTTGAGAAAAGAGCACTCTTCTACTCTACTGTGTTTCCTTTGGGGTCTGAAGAGTGAGCTTGCTCAGAACAAAAAAACTGTGCTTCCTACACACACGGACCATATGTAGTTCCACTCTGCTTAGGAAACTGACAAGAACAGTAGCTCCTATTCAGTCCAATACACTGTACTTGCTGGGAACAGACGCGAGTGCTATTTGCACTGTGTATGTAAATGGGAGCGCAATAGTGACTTTCCTTACAAGAAAACACCTCTTGCTCGAAGGACCAGAAACTGCATGGGATTCAACTCCATTTCTGACTGGGAAACAAAGACTAGCTCGCCTTACAAGAAACACACTCTGCTTTTGAGAAAAGAGCACTCCTCTACTCTACTGTGTTTCCTATAGTGCCAGAACAGTGAGCTTGCTCAGAACAAAAGAACTGTGCTGCATACAAATACTGCCATATCTAGTTCAATTCTGCTTAGGAAACTGAAAAGAACAGTAGCTCCTGTTCAGTCCAATACACTGTACATGCTGTGAACAGATGCCAGAGCTATTTGCCCTGTGTATGACAATGGGAGCGCAATAGTGACTCTTCTTACCAGAAAACAACTCTTGCTCGTAGGACAATAATCTGCATGTGATTCAACTCCATTTAGGACTGGGAAACAAACGCTAGCTCGCCTAACAAGAAACACACTCTGCTTTTGAGAAAAGAGCACTCTTCTACTCTACTGTGTTTCAAATGGGGTCCGAACAGTGAGCTTGCTCAGAACAAAAGAACTGTGCTTCCTAAACACACGGGCCATATCTAGTTCAACTCTGCTAAGAAACTGACAAGAACAGTAGCTCCTCTTCAGTCCAATACACTGTACTTGCTGGGAACAGACACGAGTGCTATTTGCACTGTGTATGTAAATGGGAGCACAATAGTGACTTTCCTTACCAGGAAACAACTCTTGGTCGTAGGACAAAAAACTGCATGTAATTCAACTCCATTTAGGACTGGGAAACAAACGCTATCTCGCCTTACAAAAAACACACTCTGCTTTTGAGAAAAGAGCACTCTTCTACTCTACTGTGTTTTCTAGGGGGTCTGAACAGTGAGCTTGCTCAGAACAAAAGAACTGTGCTTCCTACACACACGGGCCATATCTAGTTATCTCTGCTTAGGAAACTGACAAGAACAGTAGCTCCGCTTCAGTCCAATATACTGTACTTGCTGGGAACAGACGCGAGTGCTATTTGCCCTGTGTATGGAAATGGGAGCGCAATAGTGACTTTCCTTACCAGAAAACACCTCTCGCTCGTAGGTTCAAAAACTGCATGGGATTCAACTCCATTTCTGACTGGGAAACGAACACTAGCTCGCATTACAAGAAACACACTCTGCTTTTGAGAAAAGAGCACTCTTCTACGCTACTGTGTTTTCTATGGGGTCCGAACAGTGAGCTTGCTCAGAACAAAATAACTGTGCTTCCTACACACACGGGCTATATCTAGTTCAACTCTGCTTAGGAAACTGACAAGAACAGTAGCTCCGCTACAGTCCAATACACTGTACTTGCTGGGAACAGATGCGAGTGATATTTGCAATGTGTATGGCAATGGGAGCGCAATAGTGACTTTATTACCAGAAAACAACTCTTGCTCATAGGACCAGAAACTGCATGGGATTAAACTCCATTTCTGACTGGGAAACAAACACTAGCTTGCCTTATAAGAAACACACTCTGCTTTTGAGAAAAGAGCACTCATCTACTCTAATGTCTTTTCTATGTGGTCCGAACTGTGAGCTTGCTCAGAACAAAAGAACTGTGCTTCCTACACACAGGGGCCATATCTAGTTCAACTCTGCTTAGGAAACTGACAAGAACAGTAGCTCCTCTTCAGTCCAATACACTGTACTTGCTGGGAACAGACGCGAGTGCTATTTGCACTGTATATGGCAATGGGAGCGCAATAGTGACTTTCCTTACCAGAAAAAAACTCTTGCTCATAGGACCAGAAACTGCATGTGATTCAGCTCCATTTAGGACTGGGAAACAAATGCTAGCTCGCCTTTACGAGAAACACACTCTGCTTTTGAGAAAACAGCACTCTTATACTCTACTGTGTTTCCTATTGGGTCCGAACAGTGAGCTTGCTCAGAACAAAAGAACTGTGCTTCCTGCACACACGGACCATATGTAGTTCAACTCTGCTTAGGAAACTGACAAGAACAGTAGCTCCTATTCAGTCCAATACACTGTACTTGCTGGGAACAGACGCGAGTGCTATTTGCACTGTGTATGGCAATAGGAGCACAATAGTGACTCTTCTTATCAGAAAACAACTCTTGCTCATAGGACCAGAAACTGCATGGGATTCAACTCCGTTTAGGACTGGGAAACAAACGCTAGCTCGCCTTACAAGAAACACACTCTGCTTTTGAGAAAAGAGCAGTCTTCTATTCTACTGTGTTTCTTATGGGGTCCGAACATTGAGCTTGCTCAGAACAAAAGAACTGTGCTTCCTACACACACGGGCCATATCTAGTTCAACTCTGCTTAGGAAACTGACAAGAACAGTAGCTCCTCTTCAGTCCAATACACTGTACTTGCTGGGAACAGACGCGAGTGCTATTGGCATTGTGTATGGCAATGGGAGCGCAATAGTGACTTTCCTTACCAGAAAACAACTCTTGCTCGTAGGACCAGAAACTGCATGTGATTCAGCTCCATTTAAGACTGGGAAACAAATGCTAGCTCTCCTTACAAGAAACACACTCTGCTTTTGAGAAAACAGCACTCTTATACTCTACTGTGTTTCCTATGGGGTCCTAACAGTGAGCTTGCTCAGAACAAAAGAACTGTGCTTCCTACACACACGGACCATATGTAGTTCAACTCTGCTTAGGAAACTGACAAGAACAGTAGCTCCTATTCAGTCCAATACACTGTATTTGCTGGGAACAGACGCGAGTGCTATTTGCACTGTGTATGGCAATAGGAGCACAATAGTGACTCTTCTTATCAGAAAACAACTCTTGCTCATAGGACCAGAAACTGCATGTGATTCAGCTCCATTTAGGACTGGGAAACAAATGCTAGCTCGCCTTACAAGAAACACACTCTGCTTTTGAGAAAAGAGTACTCTTCTACTCTACTGTGTTTCCTTTGGGGTCTGAAGAGTGAGCTTGCTCAGAACAAAAAAACTGTGCTTCCTACACACACGGACCATATGTAGTTCAACTCTGCTTAGGAAACTGACAAGAACAGTAGCTCCTATTCAGTCCAATACACTGTACTTGCTGGGAACAGACGCGAGTGCTCTTTGCACTGTGTATGTAAATGGGAGCGCAATAGTGACTTTCCTTACAAGAAAACACCTCTTGCTCGAAGGACCAGAAACTGCATGGGATTCAACTCCATTTCTGACTGGGAAACAAAGACTAGCTCGCCTTACAAGAAACACACTCTGCTTTTGAGAAAAGAGCACTCTTCTACTCTACTGTGTTTCATATAGTGCCAGAACAGTGAGCTTGCGCAGAACAAAAGAACTGTGCTGCATACAAATACTGCCATATCTAGTTCAATTCTGCTTAGGAAACTGAAAAGAACAGTAGCTCCTGTTCAGTCCAATACACTGTACATGCTGGGAACAGATGCCAGAGCTATTTGCCCTGTGTATGACAATGGGAGCGCAATAGTGACTCTTCTTACCAGAAAACAACTTTTGCTCGTAGGACGAGAATCTGCATGTGATTCAACTCCATTTAGGACTGGGAAACAAACGCTAGCTCGCCTAACAAGAAACACACTCTGGTTTTGAGAAAAGAGCACTCTTCTACTCTACTGTGTTTCCTATGGGGTCCGAACAGTGAGCTTGCTCAGAACAAAAGCACTGTGCTTCCTACACACACGGGCCATATCTAGTTCAACTCTGCTTAGGAAACTGACAAGAACAGTAGCTCCGCTTAAGTCCAATACACTGTACTTGCTGGGAACAGACACGAGTGCTATTTGCACTGTGTATGTAAATGGGAGCACAATAGTGACTTTCCTTACCAGGAAACAACTCTTGGTCGTAGGAGAAAAAACTGCATGTAATTCAACTCCATTTAGGACTGGGAAACAAACGCTATCTCGCCTTACAAAAAACACACTCTGCTTTTGAGAAAAGAGCACTCTTCTACTCTACTGAGTTTTCTAGGGGGTCTGAACAGTGAGCTTGCTCAGAACAAAAGAACTGTGCTTCCTACACACACGGACCATATGTAGTTCAACTCTGCTTAGGAAACTGACAAGAACAGTAGCTCCTATTCAGTCCAATACACTGTACTTGCTGGGAACAGACGCGAGTGCTATTTGCACTGTGTATGGCAATAGGAGCACAATAGTGACTCTTCTTATCAGAAAACAACTCTTGCTCATAGGACCAGAAACTGCATGGGATTCAACTCCGTTTAGGACTGGGAAACAAACGCTAGCTCGCCTTACAAGAAACACTCTGCTTTTGAGAAAAGAGCAGTCTTCTATTCTACTGTGTTTCTTATGGGGTCCGAACATTGAGCTTGTTCAGAACAAAAGAACTGTGCTTCCTACACACACGGGCCATATCTAGTTCAACTCTGCTTAGGAAACTGACAAGAACAGTAGCTCCTCTTCAGTCCAATACACTGTACTTGCTGGGAACAGACGCGAGTGCTATTGGCATTGTGTATGGCAATGGGAGCGCAATAGTGACTTTCCTTACCAGAAAACAACTCTTGCTCGTAGGACCAGAAACTGCATGTGATTCAGCTCCATTTAGGACTGGGAAACAAATGCTAGCTCGCCTTACAAGAAACACACTCTGCTTTTGAGAAAAGAGCACTCTTCTACTCTACTGTGTTTCCTATAGGGCCAGAACAGTGAGATTGCTCAGAACAAAAGAACTGAGCTTCATACAAATAATGCCATATCTAGTTAAATTCTGCTTAGGATACTGAAAAGAACAGTAGCTCCTGTTCAGTGCAATACACTGTACATTCGGGGAACAGACGCCAGTGCTATTTGCCCTGTGTATGACAATGCGAGCACAATATTGACTCTTATTACCAGAAAAGAACTCTTGCTCGTAGGACAAGAAACTGCATGTGATTCAGCTCCATTTAGGACTGGGAAACAAATGCTAGCTCACGTAACAAGAAACACACTTTGCTTTTGAGAAAAGAGCACTCTTCTATCGACTGTGTATCCTATGGGTTCAGAACAGTGAGCTTGCTCAGAACAAAAGATCTGGGCTTCCTACACACACGGGCTATATCTAGTTCAACTCTGCTTAGGAAACTGACAAGAACAGTAGCTCTGCTTCAGTCTAATACACTGTACTTGCTGGGAACAGATGCGAGTGCTATTTACACTGTGTATGGCAATGGGAGTGCAACAGTGACTTTATTACCAGAAAACAACTCTTGCTCGTAGGACCAAAAACTGCATGTGATTCAACTCCATTTAGGACTGGGAAACAAACGCTAGCTCGCCTTACAAGAAACACACTCTGCTTTTGAGAAAAGAGCACTCTTCTACTCTACTGTGTTTCGTATGGGGTCCGAACATTGAGCTTGCTCAGAACAAAAGAACTGTGCTTCCTACACAAACGGGCCATATCTAGTTCAACTCTGCTTAGGAAACTGACAAGAACAGTAGCTCCTCTTCAGTCCAATACACTGTACTTGCTGGGAACAGACGCGAGTGCTATTTGCACTGTGTATGGAAATGGGAGCGCAATAGTCACTTTCCTTACCAGAAAACAACTCTTGCTCGTAGGACCAGAAACTGCATGTGATTGAGCTCCATTTAGGACTGGGAAACAAATGCTGGCTCGCCTTACAAGAAACACACTCTGCTTTTGAGAAAAGAGTACTCTTCCACTCTACTGTGTTTCCTTTGGGGTCTGAAGAGTGAGCTTGCTCAGAACAAAAAAACTGTGCTTCCTACACACACGGACCATATGTAGTTCAACTCTGCTTAGGAAACTGACAAGAACAGTAGCTCCTATTCAGTCCAATACACTGTACTTGCTGGGAACAGACGCGAGTGCTATTTGCACTGTGTATGTAAATGGGAGCGCAATAGTGACTTTCCTTACAAGAAAACACCTCTTGCTCGAAGGACCAGAAACTGCATGGGATTCAACCCCATTTCTGACTGGGAAACAAAGACTAGCTCGCCTTACAAGAAACACACTCTGCTTTTGAGAAAAGAGCACTCTTCTACTCTACTGTGTTTCATATAGTGCCAGAACAGTGAGCTTGCTCAGAACAAAAGAACTGTGCTGCATACAAATACTGCCATATCTAGTTCAATTCTGCTTAGGAAACTGAAAAGAACAGTAGCTCTTGTTCAGTCCAATACACTGTACATGCTGTGAACAGATGCGAGAGCTATTTGCCCTGTGTATGACAATGGGAGCGCAATAGTGACTCTTCTTACCAGAAAACAACTCTTGCTCGTAGGACAAGAATCTGCATGTGATTCAACTCCATTTAGGACTGGGAAACAAACGCTAGCTCGCCTAACAAGAAACACACCCTGCTTTTGAGAAAAGAGCACTCTTCTACTCTACTGTGTTTCCTATGGGGTCCGAACAGTGAGCTTGCTCAGAACAAAAGAACTGTGCTTCCTACACACACGGGCCATATCTAGTTCAACTCTGCTTAGGAAACTGACAAGAACAGTAGCTCTGCTTCAGTCCAATACACTGTACTTGCTGGGAACAGACACTAGTGCTATTTGCACTGTGTATGTAAATGGGAGCACAATAGTGACTTTCCTTACCAGGAAACAACTCTTGGTTGTAGGACAAAATACTGCATGGGATTCAACTCCATTTCTGACTGGGAAACAAACACTAGCTCGCATTACAAGAAACACACTCTGCTTTTGAGAAAAGAGCACTCTTCTACTCTACTGTGTTTTCTAAGGCGTCCGAACAGTGAGCTTGCTCAGAACAAAATAACTGTGCTTCCTACACACACGGGCCATATCTAGTTCAACTCTGCTTAGGAAACTGACAAGAACACTAGCTCCGCTACAGTCCAATACACTGTACTTGCTGGGAACAGATGCGAGTGATATTTGCAATGTGTATGGCAATGGGAGCGCAATAGTGACTTTATTACCAGAAAACAACTTTTGCTCATAGGACCAGAAACTGCATGGGATTCAACTCCATTTCTGACTGGGAAACAAACACTAGCTCGCCTTATAAGAAACACACTCCGCTTTTGAGAAAAGAGCACTCATCTACTCTAATGTCTTTTCTATGTGGTCCTAACTGTGAGCTTGCTCAGAACAAAAGAACTGTGCTTCCTACACACAGGGGCCATATCTAGTTCAACTCTGCTTAGGAAACTGACAAGAACAGTAGCTCCTCTTCAGTCCAATACACTGTACTTGCTGGGAACAGATGCGAGTGCTATTTGCACTGTATATGGCAATGGGAGCGCAATAGTGACTTTCCTTACCAGAAAACAACTCTTGCTCGTAGGACCAGAAACTGCATGTGATTCAGCTCCATTTAGGACTGGGAAACAAATGCTAGCTCGCCTTACAAGAAACACACTCTGCTTTTGAGAAAAGAGCACTCTTATACTCTACTGTGTTTCCTATGGGGTCCGAACAGTGAGCTTGCTAAGAACAAAAGAACTGTGCTTCCTACACACACGGACCATATGTAGTTCAACTCTGCTTAGGAAACTGACAAGAACAGTAGCTCCTATTCAGTCCAATACACTGTACTTGCTGGGAACAGACACGAGTGCTATTTGCACTGTGTATGGCAATAGGAGCATAATAGTGACTCTTCTTATCAGAAAACAACTCTTGCTCATAGGACCAGAAACTGCATGGGATTCAACTCCGTTTAGGACCGGGAAACAAACGCTCTCTCGACTTACAAGAAACACACTCTGCTTTTGAGAAAAGAGCAGTCTTCTATTCTACTGTGTTTCTTATGGGGTCCGAACATTGAGCTTGCTCAGAACAAAAGAACTGTGCTTCCTACACACACGGGCCATATCTAGTTCAACTCTGCTTAGGAAACTGACAAGAACAGTAGCTCCTCTTCAGTCCAATACACTGTACTTGCTGGGAACAGACGCGAGTGCTATTTGCACTGTGTATGGCAATAGGAGCACAATAGTGACTCTTCTTATCAGAAAACAACTCTTGCTCATAGGACCAGAAACTGCATGGGATTCAACTCCGTTTAGGACTGGGAAACAAACGCTAGCTCGCCTTACAAGAAACACTCTGCTTTTGAGAAAAGAGCAGTCTTCTATTCTACTGTGTTTCTTATGGGTCTGAACATTGAGCTTGTTCAGAACAAAAGAACTGTGCTTCCTACACACACGGGCCATATCTAGTTCAACTCTGCTTAGGAAACTGACAAGAACAGTAGCTCCTCTTCAGTCCAATACACTGTACTTGCTGGGAACAGACGCGAGTGCTATTGGCATTGTGTATGGCAATGGGAGCGCAATAGTGACTTTCCTTACCAGAAAACAACTCTTGCTCGTAGGACCAGAAACTGCATGTGATTCAGCTCCATTTAGGACTGGGAAACAAATGCTAGCTCGCCTTACAAGAAACACACTCTGCTTTTGAGAAAAGAGCACTCTTCTACTCTACTGTGTTTCCTATAGGGCCAGAACAGTGAGATTGCTCAGAACAAAAGAACTGTGCTTCATACAAATACTGCCATATCTAGTTAAATTCTGCTTAGGATACTGAAAAGAACAGTAGCTCCTGTTCAGTGCAATACACTGTACATTCGGGGAACAGACGCCAGTGCTATTTGCCCTGTGTATGACAATGCGAGCACAATATTGACTCTTATTACCAGAAAAGAACTCTTGCTCGTAGGACAAGAAACTGCATGTGATTCAGCTCCATTTAGGACTGGGAAACAAATGCTAGCTCACGTAACAAGAAACACACTTTGCTTTTGAGAAAAGAGCACTCTTCTATCGACTGTGTATCCTATGGGTTCAGAACAGTGAGCTTGCTCAGAACAAAAGATCTGGGCTTCCTACACACACGGGCTATATCTAGTTCAACTCTGCTTAGGAAACTGACAAGAACAGTAGCTCTGCTTCAGTCCAATACACTGTACTTGCTGGGAACAGATGCGAGTGCTATTTACACTGTGTATGGCAATGGGAGTGCAACAGTGACTTTATTACCAGAAAACAACTCTTGCTCGTAGGACCAAAAACTGCATGTGATTCAACTCCATTTAGGACTGGGAAACAAACGCTAGCTCGCCTTACAAGAAACACACTCTGCTTTTGAGAAAAGAGCACTCTTCTACTCTACTGTGTTTCGTATGGGGTCCGAACATTGAGCTTGCTCAGAACAAAAGAACTGTGCTTCCTACACAAACGGGCCATATCTAGTTCAACTCTGCTTAGGAAACTGACAAGAACAGTAGCTCCTCTTCAGTCCAATACACTGTACTTGCTGGGAACAGACGCGAGTGCTATTTGCACTGTGTATGGAAATGGGAGCGCAATAGTCACTTTCCTTACCAGAAAACAACTCTTGCTCGTAGGACCAGAAACTGCATGTGATTCAGCTCCATTTAGGACTGGGAAACAAATGCTAGCTCGCCTTACAAGAAACACACTCTGCTTTTGAGAAAAGAGTACTCTTCCACTCTACTGTGTTTCCTTTGGGGTCTGAAGAGTGAGCTTGCTCAGAACAAAAAAACTGTGCTTCCTACACACACGGACCATATGTAGTTCAACTCTGCTTAGGAAACTGACAAGAACAGTAGCTCCTATTCAGTCCAATACACTGTACTTGCTGGGAACAGACGCGAGTGCTATTTGCACTGTGTATGTAAATGGGAGCGCAATAGTGACTTTCCTTACAAGAAAACACCTCTTGCTTGAAGGACCAGAAACTGCATGGGATTCAACCCCATTTCTGACTGGGAAACAAAGACTAGCTCGCCTTACAAGAAACACACTCTGCTTTTGAGAAAAGAGCACTCTTCTACTCTACTGTGTTTCATATAGTGACAGAACAGTGAGCTTGCTCAGAACAAAAGAACTGTGCTGCATACAAATACTGCCATATCTAGTTCAATTCTGCTTAGGAAACTGAAAAGAACAGTAGCTCCTGTTCAGTCCAATACACTGTACATGCTGTGAACAGATGCGAGAGCTATTTGCCCTGTGTATGACAATGGGAGCGCAATAGTGACTCTTCTTACCAGAAAACAACTCTTGCTCGTAGGACAAGAATCTGCATGTGATTCAACTCCATTTAGGACTGGGAAACAAACGCTAGCTCGCCTAACAAGAAACACACCCTGCTTTTGAGAAAAGAGCACTCTTCTACTCTACTGTGTTTCCTATGGGGTCCGAACAGTGAGCTTGCTCAGAACAAAAGAACTGTGCTTCCTACACACACGGGCCATATCTAGTTCAACTCTGCTTAGGAAACTGACAAGAACAGTAGCTCTGCTTCAGTCCAATACACTGTACTTGCTGGGAACAGACACTAGTGCTATTTGCACTGTGTATGTAAATGGGAGCACAATAGTGACTTTCCTTACCAGGAAACAACTCTTGGTCGTAGGACAAAAAACTGCATGGGATTCAACTCCATTTCTGACTGGGAAACAAACACTAGCTCGCATTACAAGAAACACACTCTGCTTTTGAGAAAAGAGCACTCTTCTACTCTACTGTGTTTTCTATGGCGTCCGAACAGTGAGCTTGCTCAGCACAAAATAACTGTGCTTCCTACACACACGGGCCATATCTAGTTCAACTCTGCTTAGGAAACTGACAAGAACAGTAGCTCCGCTACAGTCCAATACACTGTACTTGCTGGGAACAGATGCGAGTGATATTTGCAATGTGTATGGCAATGGGAGCGCAATAGTGACTTTATTACCAGAAAACAACTTTTGCTCATAGGACCAGAAACTGCATGGGATTAAACTCCATTTCTGACTGGGAAACAAACACTAGCTCGCCTTATAAGAAACACACTCCGCTTTTGAGAAAAGAGCACTCATCTACTCTAATGTCTTTTCTATGTGGTCCTAACTGTGAGCTTGCTCAGAACAAAAGAACTGTGCTTCCTACACACAGGGGCCATATCTAGTTCAACTCTGCTTAGGAAACTGACAAGAACAGTAGCTCCTCTTCAGTCCAATACACTGTACTTGCTGGGAACAGATGCGAGTGCTATTTGCACTGTATATGGCAATGGGAGCGCAATAGTGACTTTCCTTACCAGAAAACAACTCTTGCTCGTAGGACCAGAAACTGCATGTGATTCAGCTCCTTTTAGGACTGGGAAACAAATGCTAGCTCGCCTTACAAGAAACACACTCTGCTTATGAGAAAAGAGCACTCTTATACTCTACTGTGTTTCCTATGGGGTCCGAACAGTGAGCTTGCTAAGAACAAAAGAACTGTGCTTCCTACACACACGGACCATATGTAGTTCAACTCTGCTTAGGAAACTGACAAGAACAGTAGCTCCTATTCAGTCCAATACACTGTACTTGCTGGGAACAGACACGAGTGCTATTTGCACTGTGTATGGCAATAGGAGCACAATAGTGACTCTTCTTATCAGAAAACAACTCTTGCTCATAGGACCAGAAACTGCATGGGATTCAACTCCGTTTAGGACCGGGAAACAAACGCTCTCTCTACTTACAAGAAACACACTCTGCTTTTGAGAAAAGAACAGTCTTCTATTCTACTGTGTTTCTTATGGGGTCCGAACATTGAGCTTGCTCAGAACAAAAGAACTGTGCTTCCTACACACACGGGCCATATCTAGTTCAACTCTGCTTAGGAAACTGACAAGAACAGTAGCTCCTCTTCAGTCCAATACACTGTACTTGCTGGGAACAGACGCGAGTGCTATTTGCACTGTGTATGGCAATAGGAGCACAATAGTGACTCTTCTTATCAGAAAACAACTCTTGCTCATAGGACCAGAAACTGCATGGGATTCAACTCCGTTTAGGACTGGGAAACAAACGCTAGCTCGCCTTACAAGAAACACTCTGCTTTTGAGAAAAGAGCAGTCTTCTATTCTACTGTGTTTCTTATGGGGTCCGAACATTGAGCTTGTTCAGAACAAAAGAACTGTGCTTCCTACACACACGGGCCATATCTAGTTCAACTCTGCTTAGGAAACTGACAAGAACAGTAGCTCCTCTTCAGTCCAATACACTGTACTTGCTGGGAACAGACGCGAGTGCTATTGGCATTGTGTATGGCAATGGGAGCGCAATAGTGACTTTCCTTACCAGAAAACAACTCTTGCTCGTAGGACCAGAAACTGCATGTGATTCAGCTCCATTTAGGACTGGGAAACAAATGCTAGCTCGCCTTACAAGAAACACACTCTGCTTTTGAGAAAAGAGCACTCTTATACTCTACTGTGTTTCCTATGGGGTCCGAACAGTGAGCTTGCTAAGAACAAAAGAACTGTGCTTCCTACACACACGGACCATATGTAGTTCAACTCTGCTTAGGAAACTGACAAGAACAGTAGCTCCTATTCAGTCCAATACACTGTACTTGCTGGGAACAGACACGAGTGCTATTTGCACTGTGTATGGCAATAGGAGCACAATAGTGACTCTTCTTATCAGAAAACAACTCTTGCTCATAGGACCAGAAACTGCATGGGATTCAACTCCGTTTAGGACCGGGAAACAAACGCTCTCTCGACTTACAAGAAACACACTCTGCTTTTGAGAAAAGAGCAGTCTTCTATTCTACTGTGTTTCTTATGGGGTCCGAACATTGAGCTTGCTCAGAACAAAAGAACTGTGCTTCCTACACACACGGGCCATATCTAGTTCAACTCTGCTTAGGAAACTGACAAGAACAGTAGCTCCTCTTCAGTCCAATACACTGTACTTGCTGGGAACAGACGCGAGTGCTATTGGCATTGTGTATGGCAATGGGAGCGCAATAGTGACTTTCCTTACCAGAAAACAACTCTTGCTCGTAGGACCAGAAACTGCATGTGATTCAGCTCCATTTAGGACTGGGAAACAAATGCTAGCTCTCCTTACAAGAAACACACTCTGCTTTTGAGAAAACAGCACTCTTATACTCTACTGTGTTTCCTATGGGGTCCGAACAGTGAGCTTGCTCAGAACAAAAGAACTGTGCTTCCTACACACACGGACCATATGTAGTTCAACTCTGCTTAGGAAACTGACAAGAACAGTAGCTCCTATTCAGTCCAATACACTGTACTTGCTGGGAACAGACGCGAGTGCTATTTGCACTGTGTATGGCAATAGGAGCACAATAGTGACTCTTCTTATCAGAAAACAACTCTTGCTCATAGGACCAGAAACTGCATGGGATTCAACTCCGTTTAGGACTGGGAAACAAACGCTAGCTCGCCTTACAAGAAACACACTCTGCTTTTGAGAAAAGAGCACTCTTCTACTCTACTGGGTTTCCTATGGGTTACGAATAGTGAGCTTGCTCAGAACAAAAGAACTGTGCTTCCTACACACAGGGGCCATATCTAGTTCAACTCTGCTTAGGAAACTGACAAGAACAGTAGCTCCGCTTCAGACCAATACACTGTACTTGCTGGGAACAGACACGAGTGCTATTTGCACTGTGTATGTAAATGGGAACACAATAGTGACTTTCCTTACCAGGAAACAACTCTTGGTCGTAGGACAAAAAACTGCATGTAATTCAACTCCATTTAGGACTGGGAAACAAACGCTATCTCGCCTTACAAAAAACACACTCTGCTTTTGAGAAAAGAGCACTCTTCTACTCTACTGTGTTTTCTAGGGGGTCTGAACAGTGAGCTTGCTCAGAACAAAAGAACTGTGCTTCCTACACACACGGGCCATATCTAGTTCATCTCTGCTTAGGAAACTGACAAGAACAGTAGCTCCGCTTCAGTCCAATATACTGTACTTACTGGGAACAGACGCGAGTGCTATTTGCACTGTGTATGGAAATGGGAGCGCAATAGTGACTTTCCTTACCAGAAAACACCTCTTGCTCGTAGGACTAAAAACTGCATGGGATTCAACTCCATTTCTGACTGGGAAACATACACTAGCTCGCATTACAAGAAACACACTCTGCTTTTGAGAAAAGAGCACTCTTCTACTCTACTGTGTTTCCTATGGGGTCCGAACAGTGAGCTTGCTCAGAACAACATAACTGTGCTTCCTACACACACGAGCCATATCTAGTTCAACTCTGCTTAGGAAACTGACAAAAACAGTAGCTCCGCTACAGGCCAATACACTGTACTTGCTGGGAACAGATGTGAATGATATTTGCAATGTGTATGGCAATGGGAGCGCAATAGTGACTTTATTACCAGAAAACAACTCTTGCTCGTAGGACCAGAAACTGCATGTGATTCGGCTCCATTTAGGACTGGGAAACAAATGCTAGCTCGCCTTACAAGAAGCACACTCTACTTTTGAGAAAACAGCACTCTTATACTCTACTGTGTTTCCTTTGGGGTCCGAACAGTGAGCTTGCTCAGAACAAAAGAACTGTGCTTCCTACACACACAGACCATATGTAGTTCAACTCTGCTTAGGAAACTGACAAGAAGAGTAGCTCCTATTCAGTCCAATACACTGTATTTGCTAGGAACAGACGCGAGTGCTCTTTGCACTGAGTATGGAAATGGAAGCTCAATAGTGACTTTCCTTACCAGAAAACAACTCTTGCTCGTAGGACCAAAAACGGCATGTGATTCAAATCCGTTCAGGACTGGGAAACAAATCCTAGCTCGCCTTACAAGAAACACACTCTGCTTTTGAGAAAAGAGCACTCTTCTACTCTACTGTGTTTCCTATTGGGCCAGAACAGTGAGATTGCTCAGAACAAAAGAACTGTGCTTCATACAAATACTGCCATATCTAGTTAAATTCTGCTTAGGAAACTGAAAAGAACAGTAGCTCCTGTTCAGTGCAATACACTGTACATTCTGGGAACAGACGCCAGTGCTATTTGCCCTGTGCATGACAATGGGAGCGCAATAGTGACTCTTATTACCAGAAAACAACTCTTGCTCGTAGGACAAGAAACTGCATGTGATTCAGCTCCATTTAGGACTGGGAAACAAACGCTAGCTCGCCTTACAAGAAACACACTCTGCTTTTGAGAAAACAGCACTCTTATACTCTACTGTGTTTCCTTTGGGGTCCGAACAGTGAGCTTACTCAAAACAAAAGAACTGTGCTTCCTACACACACGGACCATATGTAGTTCAACTCTGCTTAGGAAACTGACAAGAACAGTAGCTCCTATTCAGTCCAATACACTGTACTTGCTGGGAACAGACGCGAATGCTCTTTGCACTGTGTATGTAAATGGGAGCGCAATAGTGACTTTCCTTACCAGAAAACACCTCTTGCTCGTAGGACCAAAAACTGCATGGGATTCAACTCCATTTCTGACTGGGAAACAAACACTAGCTCGCCTTACAGGAAACATACTCTGCTTTTGAGAAAAGAGCACTCTTCTACTCTACGGTGTTTCCTAAAGGGCCAGAACAGTGAGCTTGCTCAGAACAAAAGAACTGTGCTTCATACAAATACTGCCATATCTAGTTCAATTCTGCTTAGGAAACTGACAAGAACAGTAGCTCCTGTTCAGTCCAATACACTGTACATGCTGGGAACAGATGCCAGAGCTATTTGCCCTGTGTATGACAATGGGAGCGCAATAGTGACTCTTCTTACCAGAAAACAACTCTTGCTCATAGGACAAGAATCTGCATGTGATTCAACTCCATTTAGGACTGGGAAACAAACGCTAGCTCGCCTAACAAGAAACACACTCTGCTTTTGAGAAAAGAGCACTCTTCTACTCTACTGTGTTTCCTATGGTGTCCGAACAGTGAGCTTGCTCAGAACAAAAGAACTGTGCTTCCTACACACACGGGCCATATCTACTTCAACTCTGCGTAGGAAACTGACAAGAACGGTAGCTCCTCTTCAGTCCAATACAATGTACTAGCTGGGAACAGACACGAGTGCTATTTGCCCTGTGTATGGAAATAGGAGCACAATAGTGACTCTTCTTATCAGAAAACAACTCTTACTCATAGGACAAGAAACTGCATGGGATTCAACTCCATTTCTGACTGGGAAACAAACACTAGCTCGCCTTACAAGAAACACACTCTGCTTTTGAGAAAAGAGCACTCTTCTACTCTACTGTGTTTCCTATGGGGTCCGAATAGTGAGCTTGCTCAGAACAAAAGAACTGTGCTTCCTACACACAGGGGCCATATCTAGTTCAACTCTGCTTAGGAAACTGACAAGAACAGTAGCTCCACTTCAGTCCAATACACTGTACTTGCTGGGAACAGATGCGAGTGCTATTTACACTGTATATGGCAATGGGAGCGCAACAGTGACTTTATTACCAGAAAACAACTCTTGCTCGTAGGACTAAAAACTGCATGTGATTCAACTCCATTTAGGTCTGGGAAACAAACGCTAGCTCGCCTTCCAAGAAACACACTCTGCTTTTGAGAAAAGAGCACTCTTTAACTCTACTGTGTTTCCTATAGGGCCAAAACAGTGAGTTTGCTCAGAACAAAAGAACTGTGCTTCCTACAAATACGGCCATATCTAGTTCAATTCTGCTTAGGAAACTGACAAAAACAGTAGATCCTCTTCAGTCCAATACACTGTACATGCTGGGAACAGACGCAAGTGCTATTTGCTCTGTGTATGACAATGGGAGCACAATAGTGACTCTGCTTACCAGAAAACAACTCTTGCTCATAGGACAATAAACTGCATGTGATTCAACTCCATTTAGGACTGGGATACAAACGCTAGCTCGCCTTACAAGAAACACACTCTGCTTTTGAGAAAAGAGCACTCTTCTACTCTACTGTTTTTCCTAGGGGGTCCGAACAGTGAGCTTGCTCAGAACAAAAGAACTGTGCTTACTACACACATGGGCCATATCTAGTTCAACTCTGCTTAGGAAACTGACAAGAACAGTAGCTCCTCTTCAGTCCAATACACTGTACTTGCTGGGAACAGAAGCGAGTGCTATTTGCATTGTGTACGGAAATGGGAGCGCAATAGTGACTTTTTTTTTTTTTACCAGAAAACAACTCTTGCTCATAGGACCAAAAACTGCATGTGATTCAACTCCATTTAGGACTGGGAAACAAACGCTAGCTCGCATTACAAGAAAGACACTCTGATTTTGAGAAAAGAGCACTCTTCTACTCTACTGTGTTTCCTATGGGGTCCGAACAGTGAGCTTGCTCAGAACAAAAGTACTGTGCTTCCTACACACAGCGGCCATATCTAGTTCAACTCTGCTTAGGAAACTGACAAGAACAGTAGCTCCGCTTCAGTCCAATACACTGTACTTGCAGGGAACAGACGCGAGTGCTTTTTGCACTGTGTATGGCAATGGGAGTGCAATAGTGACTTTTCTTACTAGAAAACAACTCTTGCTCGTAGGACTAAAAATTGCATGTGATTCAACTGCATTTAGGACTGGGAAACAAACACTAGCTCGCCTTACAAGAAACACACTCTGCTTTTGAGAAAAGAGCACTCTTCAACTCTACTGTGTTTCCTATAGGGCCAGAACAGTGAGTTTGCTCAGAACAAAAGAACTGTGCTTCCTACAAATAAGGCCATATCAAGTTCAATTCTGCTTAGGAAACTGACAAGAACAGTAGATCCTCTTCAGTCCAATACACTGTACATGCTGGGAACAGACGCCAGTGCTATTTGTCCTGTGTATGGCAATGGGAGTGCAATAGTGACTTTCCTTACCAGAAAACAACTCTTGCTCGTAGGACCCAAAACAGGATGTGATTCAACTCCATTTAGGACTGGGAAATAAACGCTAGCTTGCCTTACTAGAAACACACTCTGCTTTTGAGAAAAGAGCACTCTTCTACTCTACTGTGTTTCCTAAGGGGTCCGAACAGTGAGCTTGCTCAGAACAATAGAACTGTGCTTCCTACACACAGGGGCCATATCTCGTTCAACTCTGCTTAGCAAACTGACAAGAACAGTAGCTCCACTTCAGTCAAATACACTGTACTAGCTTTGAACAGACGCGAGTGCTATTTGCACTATGTATGGAAATGGGAGCGCAATAGTGACTTTCCTTACCAGAAAACAACTCTTGCTCATAGGACTAAAAACTGCATGTGATTCAACTCCATTTCTGACTGGGAAACAAACACTAGCTCGCCTTACAATTAATACACTCTGCTTTTGAGAAAAGAGCACTCTTCTACTCTACTGTGTTTCCTATGGGGTCCGAACAGTGATCTTGCTGAGAACAAAAGAAATGTGCTTCTTACACACAGGGGCCATATCTAGTTCAACTCTGCTTAGGAAACTGACAAGAACAGTAGCTCCACTTCAGTCCAATACACTCTACTTGCTGGGAACAGACGCCAGTGCTATTTGCCCTGTGTATGACAATGGGAGCTCAATAATGACTCTTCTTACCAGAAAACAACTCTTGCTCGTAGGACCAGAAACTGCGTGGGATTCAACTCCATTTCTGACTGAAAAACAAACACTAGCTTGCCTTACAAGAAACACACTCTGCTTTTGAGAAATGAGCACTCTTCTGCTCTACTGTGTTTCCTATGGGGTCCTAACAGTGAGCTTGCTCAGAACAATAAAACTGTGCTTCCTACACACACGGGCCATATCTAGTTCAACTCTGCTTAGGAAACTGACAAGAACGGTAGCTCCTCTTCAGTCCAATACACTGAACTAGCTGGGAACAGACTCGAGTCCTATTTGTATTGTGTATGGCAATAGGAGCGCAATAGTGACTCTTCTTATGAGAAAACACCTCTTGCTCGTGGGACCAGAAACTGCATGTGATTCAACTCCATTTCTGACTGGGGAACAAACACTAGCTCGCCTTACAAGAAACACACTCTGCTTTTGAGAAAAGAGCACTCTTCTATTCTTCTGTGTTTCTATATGGTCCGAACAGGGAGCTTGCACAGAACAAAAGAACTGTGCTCCCTACACACAGGGGCCATATCTAGTTCAACTCTGCTTAGGAAACTGACAAGAACAGTAGCTCTGCTTCAGTCCAATACACTGTACTTCCTGGGAACAGATGCGATTGCAATTTGCACTGTGTATGGAAATGGGAGCGCAATAGTGACTTTCCTTACCAGAAAACACCTCTTGTTCGTAGGACAAGAAACTGCATGGGATTCAACTCGATTTCTGACTGGGAAACAAACACTAGCTCGCCTTACAATTAACACACTCTGCTTTTGAGAAAAGAGCACTCTTCTACTCTACTGTGTTTCCTATGGGGTCCGAACAGTGAGCTTGCTCAGAACAAAAGAAATGTCCTTCCTACACACAGGGGCCATATCTAGTTCAACTCTGCTTAGGAAACTGACAAGAACAGAAGCTCCGCTTCAGTCCAATACACTGTACTTGCTGGGAACAGTTGCGAGTGCTATTTGCACTGTGTATGGCAATGGGAGCGCAATAGTGACTCTTCTTACCTGAAAGCAACTCTTGCTTGTAGGACAAGAAACTGCATGAGATTCAACTCCATTTAGGACTGGGAAACAAACGCTAGCTCTCCTTACAAGAAACACACTCTGCTTTTGAGAAAAGAGCACTCTTCTACTCTACTGTGTTTCCTATGGGATCCTAACAGTGAGCTTGCTCAGAACAAAAGAACTGTGCTTCCTACACACATGGGCCATATCTAGTTCAACTCTGCTTAGGAACCTGACAAGAACAGTAGCTCCTGTTCAGTCCAATACACTGTACTTGCTGGGAACAAACGCGAGTGCTATTTGCACTGTGTATGGCAAAGGGAGCTCAACAGTGACTTTCCTCACCAGAAAACAACTCTTGCTCGTAGGACCAAAAATTGCATTGATTCAACTCCATTTAGGACTGGGAAACAAACGCTAGCTCGCCTTACAAGAAACACACTCTGCTTTTGAGAAAAGAGCACTCTTCTACTCTACTGTGTTTCCTATAGGGCCAGAACAGTGAGCTTGCTCAGAACAAAAGAACTGTGCTTCCTACACACAGGGGCCATATCAATATCAACTCTGCTTAGGAAACTGACATGAACAGCAGCTCCTCTTCAGTCCAATACACTGTACTTGCTGGGAACAGACGCGAGTGCTATTTGCACTGTGTATGGCAATGGGAGCACAATAGTGACTTTCCTTAGCAGAAAACAACTCTTGCTCGAAGGACCAGAAACTGCATGTGATTCAGCTCCGTTTAGGACTGGGAAAAAAATGCTAGCTCGCCTTACAAGAAACACACTCTGCTTTTGAGAAAAGAGCACTCTTCTACTCTACTGTGTTTCCTTTGGGGTCCGAACAATGAGCTTGCTCAGAATAAAAGGACTGTGCTTCCTACACACACGGACCATATGTAGTTCAACTCGGCTTAGGAAACTGACAAGAACAGTAGCTCCTATTCAGTCCAATACACTGTACTTGCTGGGAACAGACGCGAGTGCTATTTGCACTGTGTATGTAAATGGGAGCACAATAGTGACTTTCCTTACCAGAAAACAACTCTTGGCCGTAGGACCAAAAACTGCATGTGATTCAACTCCATTTAGGACTGGGAAACAAACGCTATCTCGCCTTACAAAAAACACACTCTGCTTTTGAGAAAAGAGCACTCTTCTACTCTACTGTGTTTCCTAGGGGGTCTGAACAGTGTGCTTGCTCAGAACAAAAGAAATGTGCTTCCTACACACACGGGCCATATCTAGTTCATCTCTGCTTAGGAAACTGACAAGAACCATAGCTCCGCTTCAGTCCAATACACTGTACTTGCTGGGAACAGACGCGAGTGCTATTTGCACTGTGTATGGAAATGGGAGCGCAATAGTTACATTCCTTACCAGAAAATACCTCTTGCTCGTAGGACCAGAAACTGCATGGGATTCAACTCCATTTCTGACTGGGAAACAAACACTAGCTCGCCTTACAAGAAACACACTCTGCTTTTGAGAAAAGAGCACTCTTCTACTCTACTGTGTTTCCAATGGGGTCCGAACAGTGAGCTTGCTCAGAACAAAAGAACTGTGCTTCCTACACACACGGGCCATATCTAGTTCAACTCTGCTTAGGAAACTGACAAGAACAGTAGCTCCTCTTCAGTCCAATACACTGTATTTGCTGGGAACAGATGCGAGTGCTATTTGCACTGTGTTTGGCAATGGGAGCACAATAGTGACTTTATTACCAGAAAACAACTCTTGCTCGTAGTACCAAAAACTGCATGTGATTCAACTCCATTTAGGACTGGGAAACAAACGCTAGCTCGCCTTACAAGAAACACACTCTGCTTTTGAGAAAAGAGCACTCTTCTACTCTACTGTGTTTCCTATAGGGCCAGAACAGTGAGCTTGCTCAGAACAAAAGAACTGTGTTTCATACAATTACTGCCATATCTAGTTCAATTCTGCTTAGGAAACTGAAAAGAACAGTAGCTCCTGTTCAGTCCAATACACTGTACATGCTGGGAACAGACGCCAGAGCTATTTGCACCGTGTATGACAATGGGAGCGCAATAGTGACTCTTCTTACCAGAAAACAACTCTTGCTCGTAGGACAAGAATCTGCATGTGATTCAACTCCATTTAGGACTGGGAAACAAACGCTAGCAGGCCTAACAAGAAACACACTATGCTTTTGAGAAAAGAGCACTCTTCTACTCTACTGTGTTTCCTAGGGGGTATGAACAGTGTGCTTGCTCAGAAAAAAGAACTGTGCTTCCTACACACACGGGCCATATCTAGTTCAACTCTGCTTAGGAAACTGACAAGAACGGTAGCTCCTCTTCAGTCCAATACACTGTGCTAGCTGGGAACAGACACGAGTGCTCTTTGCCCTGTGTATGGCAATAGGACCACAATAGTGACTCTTCTTATCAGAAAACAACTCTTACTCATAGGACCAGAAACTGCATGGGATTCAACTCCATTTCTGACTGGGAAACAAACACTAGCTCGCCTTACAAGAAACAAACTCTGCTTTTGAGAAAAGAGCACTCTTCTACTCTACTGTATTTCCTATGGGGTCCGAACAGTGAGCTTGCTCAGAACAAAAGTACTGTGTTTCCTACACACAGGGGCCATATCTAGTTCAACTCTGCTTTGGAAACTGACAAGAACAGTAGCTTCGCTTCAGTCCAATACACTATACTTGCTGGGAACAGACGCGAGTGCTATTTGCACTGTGTATGTAAATGGGAGCGCAATAGAGACTTTCTTTACCAGAAAACAACTCTTGGTCGTAGGACCAAAAACTGCATGTGATTCAACTCCATTTAGGACTGGGAAACAAACGCTAGCTCGCCTTACAAAAAACACACTCTGCTTTTGAGAAAAGAGCACTCTTCTACTCTACTGTGTTTCCTATAGGGCCACAACAGTGAGCTTGCTCAGAACAAAAGAACTGTGCTTCCTACAAATATGGCCATATCTAGTTCAATTCTGCTTAGGAAACTGAAAAGAACAGTAGATCCTATTCAGTCCAATACACTGTACATGCTGGGAACAGACGCCTGGGCTATTTGCCCTCTGTATGACAATGGGAGCACAATAGTGACTCTTCTTACCAGAAAACAACCCTTGCTCGTAGGACCGGAAACTGCATGTGATTCAACTCCATTTAGGACTGGGAAACAAACAGTAGCTCTCCTTACAAGAAACACATTCTGCTTTTGAGAAAAGAGCACTCTTCTACTCTACTGTGTATCCTATGGGGTCCGAACAGTGAGCTTGCTCAAAGCAAAAGAACTGTGCTTCCTACACACAGGGACCATATCTAGTGCAACTCTGCTTAGGAAATTGACAAGAACAGCAGGTCCTCTTCAATCCAATACACTGTACTTGCTGGGAACAGACGCGACGGCTATTTGCACTGTGTATGGCAATGGGAGTGCAATAGTGACTTTCATTACCAGAAAACAACTCTTGCTCGTAGTACCAAAAACAGGATGTGATTCAACTCCATTTAGGACTGGGAAACAAACGCTAGCTTGCCTTACAAGAAACACACTCTGCTTTTGAGAAAAGAGCACTCTTCTACTCTACTGTGTTTCCTATGGGGTCCGAAGAGTGAGCTTGCTCAGAACATAAGAACTGTGCTTCCTACACACACCGGCCATATCTAGATCAACTCTGCTTAGGAAACGGACAAGAACGGTAGCTTCTCTTCAGTCCAATACACTATACTAGCTGGGAACAGACGCGAGTGCTACTTGCACTGTGTATGGCAATAGGAGCGCAATAGTGACTCTTCTTATCAGAAAACACCTCTTGCTCATAGGACCAGAAATTGCATGGGATTCAACTCCATTTCTGACTGGGAAACAAACACTAGCTCGCCTTATAAGAAACACACTCTGCTTTTGAGAAAAGAGCACTCTTCTACTCTAATGTCTTTTCTATGGGGTCCGAACAGTGAGCTTGCTCAGAACAAAAGAACTGTGCTTCCTACACACAGGGGCCATATCTAGTTCAACTCTGCTTAGGAAACTGACAAGAACAATAGATCCACTTCAGTCCAATACACTGTACTTGCTGGAAACAGACGCCAGTGCTATTTGCCCTGTGTACGACAATGGGAGCGCAATAGTGACTCTTCTTACAATAAAACAACTCTTGTTCGTAGGACCAGAAACTGCATGGGATTCAACTCCATTTTTGACTGGAAAATAAACACTATCTCGCGTTACAAGAAACATACTCTCCTTTTGAGAAAAGAGCACTCTTCTACTCTAATGTGTTGCCTATGGGGTCCGAATAGTGAGCTTGCTCAGAACAAAAGAACTGTGCTTCCTACACACATGGGCCATATCTAGTTCAACTCTGCTTAGGAAACTGACAAGAACAGTAGCTCCGCTTCAGACCAATACACTGTACTTGCTGGGAACAGACGCGAGTGCTATTTGCACTGAGTATGGAAATGGAAGCTCAATAGTGACTTTCCTTACCAGAAAACAACTCTTGCTCGTAGGACAAGAAACTGCATGTGATTCAGCTCCATTTAGGACTGGGAAACAAACGCTAGCTCGCCTTACAAGAAACACACTCTGCTTTTGAGAAAACAGCACTCTTAAACTCTACTGTGTTTCCTTTGGGGTCCGAACAGTGAGCTTGCTCGAAACAAAAGAACTGTGCTTCCTACACACACGGACCATATGTAGTTCAACTCTGCTTAGGAAACTGACAAGAACACTAGCTCCTATTCAGTCCAATACACTGTACTTGCTGGGAACAGACGCGAATGCTCTTTGCACTGTGTATGTAAATGGGAGCTCAATAGTGACTTTCCTTACCAAAAAACACCTCTTGCTCGTAGGACCAAAAACTGCATGGGATTCAACTCCATTTCTGACTGGGAAACAAACACTAGCTCGCCTTACAGGAAACATACTCTGCTTTTGAGAAAAGAGCACTCTTCTACTCTACGGTGTTTCCTACAGGGCCAGAACAGTGAGCTTGCTCAGAACAAAAGAACTGTGCTTCATACAAATACTGCCATATCTAGTTCAATTCTGCTTAGGAAACTGACAAGAACAGTAGCTCCTGTTCAGTCCAATACACTGTACATGCTGGGAACAGATGCCAGAGCTATTTACCCTGTGTATGACAATGGGAGCGCAATAGTGACTCTTCTTACCAGAAAACAACTCTTGCTCGTAGGACAAGAATCTGCAGGTGATTCAACTCCATTTAGGACTGGGAAACAAACGCTAGCTCGCCTAAAAAGAAACACACTCTGCTTTTGAGAAAAGAGCACTCTTCTACTCTACTGTGTTTCCTATGGTGTCCGAACAGTGAGCTTGCTCAGAACTAAAGAACTGTGCTTCCTACACACACGGGCCATATCTAGTTCAACTCTGCGTAGGAAACTGACAAGAACGGTAGCTCCTCTTTAGTCCAATACACTGTACTAGCTGGGAACAGACACGAGAGCTATTTGCCCTGTGTATGGCAATAGGAGCACAATAGTGACTCTTCTTATCAGAAAACAACTCTTACTCATAGGACAAGAAACTGCATGGGATTCAACTCCATTTCTGACTGGGAAACAAACACTAGCTCGCCTTACAAGAAACACACTCTGCTTTTGAGAAAAGAGCACTCTTCTACTCTACTGTGTTTCCTATGGGGTCCGAATAGTGAGCTTGCTCAGAACAAAAGAACTGTGCTTCCTACACACAGGGGCCATATCTAGTTCAACTCTGCTTAGGAAACTGACAAGAACAGTAGCTCCAATTCAGTCCAATACACTGTACTTGCTGAGAACAGATGCGAGTGCTATTTGCACTGTATATGGCAATGGGAGCGCAACAGTGACTTTATTACCAGAAAACAACTCTTGCTCGTAGGACCAAAATCTGCATGTGATTCAAGTCCATTTAGGTCTGGGAAACAAACGCTAGCTCGCCTTCCAAGAAACACACTCTGCTTTTGAGAAAAGAGCACTCTTCTACTCTACTGTGTTTCCTATAGGGCCAGAACAGTGAGCTTGCTCAGAACAAAAGAACTGTGCTTCATACAAATACTGCCATATCTAGTTCAATTCTGTTTAGGAAACTGACAAGAACAGTAGCTCCTGTTCAGTCCAATACACTGTACATGCTGGGAACAGATGCTAGAGCTATTTGCCCTGTGTATGACAATGGGAGCGCAATAGTGACTCTTCTTACCAGAAAACAACTCTTGCTCGTAGGACCAGAAACTGCATGGGATTCAACTCCATTTCTGACTGGGGAACAAACACTAGCTCGCCTTACAAGAAACACACTCTGCTTTTGAGAAAAGAGCACTCTTCTATTCTTCTGTGTTTCTATATGGTCCGAACAGGGAGCTTGCTCAGAACAAAAGAACTGTGCTCCCTACACACAGGGGCCATATCTAGTTCAACTCTGCTTAGGAAACTGACAAGAACAGTAGCTCCGCTTCAGTCCAATACACTGTACTTCCTGGGAACAGATGCGATTGCTATTTGCACTGTGTATGGAAATGGGAGTGCAATAGTGACTTTCCTTACCAGAAAACAACTCTTGCTCATAGGACCAAAAACTGCATGTGATTGAACTCCATTTAGGACTGGGAAACAAACGCTAGCTCGCCTTACAAGAAACACACTCTGCTTTTGAGAAAAGAGCACTCTTCTACTCTACTGTGTTTCCTATAGGGCCAGAACAGTGAGTTTGCTCAGAAAAAAAGAACTGTGCTTCCTACAAATACGGCTATATCTAGTACAATTCTGCTTAGGAAACTGACAAGAACAGTAGATCCTCTTCAGTCCAATACACTGTATATGCTGGGAACAGACGCCAGTGCTATTTCCCCTGTGTATGACAATGGGAGCGCAATAGTGACTCTTCTTACCAGAAAACACCTCTTGCTTGTAGGACAAGAAACTGCATGTGATTCAACTCCATTTAGGACTGGGAAACAAACGCTAGCTCTCCTTACAAGAAACACACTCTGCTTTTGAGAAAAGAGCACTCTTCTACTCTACTCTGTTTCCTATGGGGTCCGAACAGTGAGCTTGCTCAGAACAAAAAAACTGTGCTTCCTACACACAGGGGCGATATCTAGTTCAACTCTGCTTAGGAAACTGACAAGAACAGTAGCTCCACTTCAGTCCAATACACTGTACTTGCTGAAACAGACGCCAGTGCTATT
Organism: Peromyscus eremicus; assembly: GCF_949786415.1. Lineage (NCBI taxonomy): Eukaryota > Metazoa > Chordata > Mammalia > Rodentia > Cricetidae > Peromyscus > Peromyscus eremicus. The sequence goes on from NW_026735123.1 coordinate 47,261, forward strand.
TGCCCTGTGTATGACAATGGGAGCACAATAATGACTCTTCTTACCAGAAAACAACTCTTGCTCGTAGGACCAGAAACTGCATGGGATTCAACTCCATTTCTGTCTGAAAAACAAACACTAGCTTGCCTTACAAGAAACACACTCTGCTTTTGAGAAATGAGCACTCTTCTGCTCTACTGTGTTTCCTATGGGGTCCTAACAATGAGCTTGCTCAGAACAATAGAACTGTGCTTCCTACACACACGGGCCATATCTAGTTCAACTCTGCTTAGGAAACTGACAAGAACGGTAGCTCCTCTTCAGTCCAATACACTGTACTAGCTGGGAACAGACGCTAGTCCTATTTGTATTGTGTATGGCAATAGGAGCGCAATAGTGACTCTTCTTATGAGAAAACACCTCTTGCTCGTAGGACCAGAAACTGCATGTGATTCAACTCCATTTCTGACTGGGGAACAAACACTAGCTCGCCTTACAAGAAACACACTCTGCTTTTGAGAAAAGAGCACTCTTCTATTCTTCTGTGATTCTATATGGTCCGAACAGGGAGCTTGCTCAGAACAAAAGAACTGTGCTCCCTACACACAGGGGCCATATCTAGTTCAACTCTGCTTAGGAAACTGACAAGAACAGTAGCTCTGCTTCAGTCCAATACACTGTACTTCCTGGGAACAGATGCGATTTCTATTTGCACTGTGTATGGAAATGGGAGTGCAATAGTGACTTTCCTTACCAGAAAACAACTCTTGCTCATAGGACCAAAAACTGCATGTGATTCAACTCCATTTAGGACTGGGAAACAAACGCTAGCTCGCCTTACAAGAAACACACTCTGCTTTTGAGAAAAGAGCACTCTTCTACTCTACTGTGTTTCCTATAGGGCCAGAACAGTGAGTTTGCACAGAACAAAAGAACTGTGCATCCTACAAATACGGTTATATCTAGTACAATTCTGCTTAGGAAACTGACAAGAACAGTAGATCCTCTTCAGTCCAATACACTGTATATGCTGGGAACAGACGCCAGTGCTATTTGCCCTGTGTATGACAATGGGAGCGCAATAGTGACTCTTCTTACCAGAAAACAACTCTTGCTTGTAGGACAAGAAACTGCATGTGATTCAACTCCATTTAGGACTGGGAAACAAACGCTAGCTCTCCTTACAAGAAACACACTCTGCTTTTGAGAAAAGAGCACTCTTCTACTCTACTGTGTTTCCTATGAAGTCCGAACAGTGAGCTTGCTCAGAACAAAAAAACTGTGCTCCCTACACACAGGGGCCATATCTAGTTCAACTCTGCTTAGCAAACTGACAAGAACTGTAGCTCCTCTTCAGTCCAATACACTGTACTTGCTGGGAACAAACGTGAGTGCTAATTGCACTGTGTATGGCAAAGGGAGCGCAGTAGTGACTTTGATTACCAGAAAACAACTCTTGCTTGTAGAACCCAAAATTGCATGTGATTCAACTCCATTTAGGACTGGGAAACAAACGCTAGCTCGCCTTACAAGAAACACACTCTGCTTTTGAGAAAAGAGCACTCTTCTACTCTACAGTGTTTCCTATAGGGCCAGAACAGTGAGTTGCTCAGAACAAAAAAACTGTGCTTCCTACAAATACGGCCATATCTAGTTCAATTCTGCTTAGGAAACTGACAAGAACAGTAGATCTTCTTCAGTCCAATACACTGTACATGCTGGGAATAGACGCCAGTGCTATTTGCTCTGTGTATGACAATGGGAGCACAATAGTGACTCTTCTTACCAGAAAACAACTCTAGCTCGTAGGACCAGAAACTGCATGGGATTCAACTCCATTTAGGACTGGGAAACAAACGCTAGCTTGCCTTACAAGAAAGACACTCTGATTTTGAGAAAAGAGCACTCTTCTACTCTACTGTGTTTCCTATGGGGTCCGAACAGTGAGCTTGCTCAGAACAAAAGAACTGTGCTTCCTACACACACGGGCCATATCTAGTTCAACTCTGCTTAGGAAACTGACAAGAACAGTAGCTCCGCTTCAGTCCAATACACTGTACTTGCTGGGAACAGACGCGAGTGCTCTTTGTACTGTGTATGGCAATGGGAGTGCAATAGTGACTTTTCTTACCAGAAAACAACTCTTGCTCGTAGGACTAAAAATTGCATGTGATTCAACTGCATTTAGGACTGGGAAACAAACGCTAGCTAGCCTTACAAGAAACACACTCTGCTTTTCAGAAAAGAGCACTCTTCAACTCTACTGTGTTTCCTATAGGGCCAGAACAGTGAGTTTGCTCAGAACAAAAGAACTGTGCTTCCTACAAATAAGGCCATATCTAGTTCAATTCTGCTTAGGAAACTGACAAGAACAGTAGATCCTCTTCAGTCCAATACACTGTACATGCTGGGAACAGACGCCAGTGCTATTTGTCCTGTGTATGAAAATGGGAGTGCAATAGTGACTCTTCTTACCGGAAAACAACTCTTGCTCGTAGGACCAGAAACTGGATGTGATTCAACTCCATTTAGGACTGGGAAACAAACGCTAGCTCTCCTTACAAGAAACACACTCTGCTTTTGAGAAAAGAGCACTCTTCTACTCTACTGTGTATCCTATGGGGCACCGAACAGTGAGCTTGCTCAGAACAAAAGAACTGTGCTTCCTACACACAGGGGCCATATCTAGTTCAACTCTGCTTAGGAAATTGACAAGAACAGTAGCTCCTCTTCAGTCCAATACACTGTACTTGCTGGGAACAGATGCGAGTGCTATTTGCACTGTGTATGGCAGTGGGAGTGCAATAGTGACTTTCCTTACCAGAAAACAACTCTTGCTCTTAGGACCAAAAACAGGATGTGATTCAACTCCTATTAAGGACTGGGAAATAAACGCTTGCTTGCCTTACTAGAAACACACTCTGCTTTTGAGAAAAGAGCACTGTTCTACTCTACTGTGTTTCCTAAGGGGTCCGAACAGTGAGCTTGCTCAGAACAATAGAACTGTGCTTCCTAAACACAGGGGCCATATCTAGTTCAACTCTGCTTAGCAAACTGACAAGAACAGTAGCTCCGCTTCAGTCCAATACACTGTACTAGCTTTGAACAGACGCGAGTGCTATTTGCACTATGTATGGAAATGGGAGCGCAATAGTGACTTTCCTTACCAGAAAACAACTCTTGCTCATAGGACCAAAAATTGCATGTGATTCAACTCCATTTCTGACTGGGAAACAAACACTAGCTCGCCTTACAATTAACACACTCCGCTTTTGAGAAAAGAGCACTCTTCTACTCTACTGTGTATCCTATGGGGCCAAAACAGTGAGCTTGCTCAGAACAAAAGAACTGTGCTTCCTACACACAGGGGCCATATCTAGTTCAACTCTGCTTAGGAAATTGACAAGAACAGTAGCTCCTCTTCAGTCCAATACACTGTACTTGCTGGGAACAGATGCGAGTGCTATTTGCACTGTGTATGGCAATGGGAGTGCAATAGTGACTTTCCTTACCAGAAAACAACTCTTGCTCGTAGGACCAAAAACAGGATGTGATTCAACTCCTATTAAGGACTGGGAAATAAACGCTTGCTTGCCTTACTAGAAACACACTCTGCTTTTGAGAAAAGAGCACTGTTCTACTCTACTGTGTTTCCTAAGGGGTCCGAACAGTGAGCTTGCTCAGAACAATAGAACTGTGCTTCCTAAACACAGGGGCCATATCTAGTTCAACTCTGCTTAGCAAACTGACAAGAACAGTAGCTCCGCTTCAGTCCAATACACTGTACTAGCTTTGAACAGACGCGAGTGCTATTTGCACTATGTATGGAAATGGGAGCGCAATAGTGACTTTCCTTACCAGAAAACAACTCTTGCTCATAGGACCAAAAATTGCATGTGATTCAACTCCATTTCTGACTGGGAAACAAACACTAGCTCGCCTTACAATTAACACACTCCGCTTTTGAGAAAAGAGCACTCTTCTACTCTACTGTGTTTCCTATGGGGTCCGAACAGTGATCTTGCTCAGAACAAAAGAAATGTGCTTCCTACACACAGGGGCCATATCTAGTTCAACTCTGCTTAGGAAACTTACAAGAACAGTAGCTCCACTTCAGTCCAATACACTGTACTTGCTGGGAACAGACGCCAGTGCTATTTGCCCTGTGTATGACAATGGGAGCGCAATAGTGACTCTTCTTACCAGAAAACAACTCTTGCTCCTAGGACCAGAAACTGCATGCGATTCAACTCCATTTCTGACTGAAAAACAAACACTAACTTGCCTTACAAGAAACACACTCTGCTTTAGAGAAATGAGCACTCTTCTGCTCTACTGTGTTTCCTATGGGGTCCTAACAGTGAGCTTGCTCAGAACAATAGAACTGTGCTTCCTACACACACGGCCATATCTAGTTCAACTCTGCTTAGGAAACTGACAAGAACGGTAGCTCCTCTTCAGTCCAATACACTGTACTAGCTGGGAACAGACTCGAGTCCTATTTGTATTGTGTATGGCAATAGGAGCGCAATAGTGACTCTTCTTATCAGAAAACACCTCTTGCTCGTAGGACCAGAAACTGCATGTGATTCAACTCCATTTCTGACTGGGGAACAAACACTAGCTCGCCTTACAAGAAACACACTCTGCTTTTGAGAAAAGAGCACTCTTCTATTCTTCTGTGTTTCTATATGGTCCGAACAGGGAGCTTGCTCAGAACAAAAGAACTGTGCTCCCTACACACAGGCGCCATATCTAGTTCAACTCTGCTTAGGAAACTGACAAGAACAGTAGCTCCGCTTCAGTCCAATACACTGTACTTCCTGGGAACAGATGCGATTGCTATTTGCACTGTGTATGGAAATGGGAGTGCAATAGTGACTTTCCTTACCAGAAAACAACTCTTGCTCATAGGACCAAAAACTGCATGTGATTCAACTCCATTTAGGACTGGGAAACAAACGCTAGCTCGCCTTACAAGAAACACACTCTGCTTTTGAGAAAATAGCACTCTTCTACTCTACTGTGTTTCCTATAGGGCCAGAACAGTGAGTTTGCACAGAACAAAAGAACTGTGCTTCCTACAAATACGGCTATATCTAGTACAATTCTGCTTAGGAAACTGACAAGAACAGTAGATCCTCTTCAGTCCAAAACACTGTATATGCTGGGAACAGACGCCAGTGCTATTTGCCCTGTGTATGACAATGGGAGCGCAATAGTGACTCTTCTTACCAGAAAACAACTCTTGCTTGTAGGACAAGAAACTGCATGTGATTCAACTCCATTTAGGACTGGGAAACAAACGCTAGCTCTCCTTACAAGAAACACACTCTGCTTTTGAGAAAAGAGCACTCTTCTACTCTACTGTGTTTCCTATGGAGTCCGAACAGTGAGCTTGCTCAGAACAAAAAAACTGTGCTTCCTACACATAGGGGCCATACCTAGTTCAACTCTGCTTAGCAAACTGACAAGAACAGTAGCTCCTCTTCAGTCCAATACATTGTACTTGCTGGGAACAAACGCGAGTGCTAATTGCACTGTGTATGGCAAAGGGAGCACAGTAGTGACTTTCCTTACCAGAAAACAACTCTTGCTTCTAGAACCAAAAATTGCATGTGATTCAACTCCATTTAGGACTGGGAAACAAACGCTAGCTCGCCTTACAAGAAACACACTCTGCTTTTGAGAAAAGAGCACTCTTCTACTCTACTGTGTTTCCTATAGGGCCAGAACAGTGAGTTTGCTCAGAACAAAAGAACTGTGCTTCCTACAAATACGGCCATATCTAGTTCAATTCTGCTTAGGAAACTGACAAGAACAGTAGATCCTCTTCAGTCCAATACACTGTACATGCTGGGAACAGAGACGCAAGTGCTATTTGCTCTGTGTATGACAATGGGAGCACAATAGTGACTCTTCTTACCAGAAAACAACTCTTGCTCGTAGGACAAGAAACTGCATGTGATTCAACTCCATTTAGGACTGGGATACAAACGCTAGCTCGCCTTACAAGAAACACACTCTGCTTTTGAGAAAAGAGCACTCTTCTACTCTACTGTTTTTCCTATGGGGTCCGAACAGTGAGCTTGCTCAGAACAAAAGAACTGTGCTTACTACACACATGGGCCATATCTAGTTCAACTCTGCTTAGGAAACTGACAAGAACAGTAGCTCCTCTTCAGTCCAATACACTGTACTTGCTGGGAACAGAAGCGAGTGCTATTTGCATTGTGTACGGAAATGGGAGCGCAATAGTGACTTTTTTTTTTATCAGAAAACAACTCTTGCTCATAGGACCAAAAACTGCATGTGATTCAACTCCATTTAGGACTAGGAAACAAACGCTAGCTCGCCTTACATGAAAGACACTCTGATTTTGAGAAAAGAGCACTCTTCTACTCTACTGTGTCTCCTATGGGGTCCGAACAGTGAGCTTGCTCAGAACAAAAGAACTGTGCTTCCTACACACAAGGGCCATATCTAGTTCAACTCTGCTTAGGAAACTGACAAGAACAGTAGCTCCGCTTCAGTCCAATACACTGTACTTCCTGGGAACAGATGCGAGTGCTCTTTGCACTGTGAATGGCAATGGGAGTGCAATAGTGACTTTTCTTACCAGAAAACAACTCTTGCTCGTAGGACTAAAAATTGCATGTGATCCAACTGCATTTAGGACTGGGAAACAAACGCTAGCTCGCCTTACAAGAAACACACTCTGCTTTTCAGAAAAGAGCACTCTTCTACTCTACTGTGTTTCCTATGGGGTCCGAACAGTGATCTTGCTCAGAACAAAAGAAATGTGCTTCCTACACACAGGGGCCATATCTAGTTCAACTCTGCTTAGGAAACTTACAAGAACAGTAGCTCCACTTCAGTCCAATACACTGTACTTGCTGGGAACAGACGCCAGTGCTATTTGCCCTGTGTATGACAATGGGAGCGCAATAGTGACTCTTCTTACCAGAAAACAACTCTTGCTCCTAGGACCAGAAACTGCATGCGATTCAACTCCATTTCTGACTGAAAAACAAACACTAACTTGCCTTACAAGAAACACACTCTGCTTTAGAGAAAAGAGCACTCTTCTGCTCTACTGTGTTTCCTATGGGGTCCTAACAGTGAGCTTCCTCAGAACAATAGAACTGTGCTTCCTACACACACGGGCCATATCTAGTTCAACTCTGCTTAGGACACTGACAAGAACGGTAGCTCCTCTTCAGTCCAATACACTGTACTAGCTGGGAACAGACTCGAGTCCTATTTGTATTGTGTATGGCAATAGGAGCGCAATAGTGACTCTTCTTATCAGAAAACACCTCTTGCTCGTAGGACCAGAAACTGCATGTGATTCAACTCCATTTCTGACTGGGGAACAAACACTAGCTTGCCTTACAAGAAACACACTCTGCTTTTGAGAAAAGAGCACTCTTCTATTCTTCTGTGTTTCTATATGGTCCGAACAGGGAGCTTGCTCAGAACAAAAGAACTGTGCTCCCTACACACAGGCGCCATATCTAGTTCAACTCTGCTTAGGAAACTGACAAGAACAGTAGCTCCGCTTCAGTCCAATACACTGTACTTCCTGGGAACAGATGCGATTGCTATTTGCACTGTGTATGGAAATGGGAGTGCAATAGTGACTTTCCTTACCAGAAAACAACTCTTGCTCATAGGACCAAAAACTGCATGTGATTCAACTCCATTTAGGACTGGGAAACAAACGCTAGCTCGCCTTACAAGAAACACACTCTGCTTTTGAGAAAAGAGCACTCTTCTACTCTACTGTGTTTCCTATAGGGCCAGAACAGTGAGTTTGCACAGAACAAAAGAACTGTGCTTCCTACAAATACGGCTATATCTAGTACAATTCTGCTTAGGAAACTGACAAGAACAGTAGATCCTCTTCAGTCCAAAACACTGTATATGCTGGGAACAGACGCCAGTGCTATTTGCCCTGTGTATGACAATGGGAGCGCAATAGTGACTCTTCTTACCAGAAAACAACTCTTGCTTGTAGGACAAGAAACTGCATGTGATTCAACTCCATTTAGGACTGGGAAACAAACGCTAGCTCTCCTTACAAGAAACACACTCTGCTTTTGAGAAAAGAGCACTCTTCTACTCTACTGTGTTTCCTATGGAGTCCGAACAGTGAGCTTGCTCAGAACAAAAAAACTGTGCTTCCTACACATAGGGGCCATACCTAGTTCAACTCTGCTTAGCAAACTGACAAGAACAGTAGCTCCTCTTCAGTCCAATACATTGTACTTGCTGGGAACAAACGCGAGTGCTAATTGCACTGTGTATGGCAAAGGGAGCACAGTAGTGACTTTCCTTACCAGAAAACAACTCTTGCTTCTAGAACCAAAAATTGCATGTGATTCAACTCCATTTAGGACTGGGAAACAAACGCTAGCTCGCCTTACAAGAAACACACTCTGCTTTTGAGAAAAGAGCACTCTTCTACTCTACTGTGTTTCCTATAGGGCCAGAACAGTGAGTTTGCTCAGAACAAAAGAACTGTGCTTCCTACAAATACGGCCATATCTAGTTCAATTCTGCTTAGGAAACTGACAAGAACAGTAGATCCTCTTCAGTCCAATACACTGTACTTGCTGGGAACAGAGACGCAAGTGCTATTTGCTCTGTGTATGACAATGGGAGCACAATAGTGACTCTTCTTACCAGAAAACAACTCTTGCTCGTAGGACAAGAAACTGCATGTGATTCAACTCCATTTAGGACTGGGATACAAACGCTAGCTCGCCTTACAAGAAACACACTCTGCTTTTGAGAAAAGAGCACTCTTCTACTCTACTGTTTTTCCTATGGGGTCCGAACAGTGAGCTTGCTCAGAACAAAAGAACTGTGCTTACTACACACATGGGCCATATCTAGTTCAACTCTGCTTAGGAAACTGACAAGAACAGTAGCTCCTCTTCAGTCCAATACACTGTACTTGCTGGGAACAGAAGCGAGTGCTATTTGCATTGTGTACGGAAATGGGAGCGCAATAGTGACTTTTTTTTTTTATCAGAAAACAACTCTTGCTCATAGGACCAAAAATTGCATGTGATTCAACTCCATTTCTGACTGGGAAACAAACACTAGCTCGCCTTACAATTAACACACTCCGCTTTTGAGAAAAGAGCACTCTTCTACTCTACTGTGTATCCTATGGGGCCAAAACAGTGAGCTTGCTCAGAACAAAAGAACTGTGCTTCCTACACACAGGGGCCATATCTAGTTCAACTCTGCTTAGGAAATTGACAAGAACAGTAGCTCCTCTTCAGTCCAATACACTGTACTTGCTGGGAACAGATGCGAGTGCTATTTGCACTGTGTATGGCAATGGGAGTGCAATAGTGACTTTCCTTACCAGAAAACAACTCTTGCTCGTAGGACCAAAAACAGGATGTGATTCAACTCCTATTAAGGACTGGGAAATAAACGCTTGCTTGCCTTACTAGAAACACACTGTGCTTTTGAGAAAAGAGCACTGTTCTACTCTACTGTGTTTCCTAAGGGGTCCGAACAGTGAGCTTGCTCAGAACAATAGAACTGTGCTTCCTAAACACAGGGGCCATATCTAGTTCAACTCTGCTTAGCAAACTGACAAGAACAGTAGCTCCGCTTCAGTCCAATACACTGTACTAGCTTTGAACAGACGCGAGTGCTATTTGCACTATGTATGGAAATGGGAGCGCAATAGTGACTTTCCTTACCAGAAAACAACTCTTGCTCATAGGACCAAAAATTGCATGTGATTCAACTCCATTTCTGACTGGGAAACAAACACTAGCTCGCCTTACAATTAACACACTCCGCTTTTGAGAAAAGAGCACTCTTCTACTCTACTGTGTTTCCTATGGGGTCCGAACAGTGATCTTGCTCAGAACAAAAGAAATGTGCTTCCTACACACAGGGGCCATATCTAGTTCAACTCTGCTTAGGAAACTTACAAGAACAGTAGCTCCACTTCAGTCCAATACACTGTACTTGCTGGGAACAGACGCCAGTGCTATTTGCCCTGTGTATGACAATGGGAGCGCAATAGTGACTCTTCTTACCAGAAAACAACTCTTGCTCCTAGGACCAGAAACTGCATGCGATTCAACTCCATTTCTGACTGAAAAACAAACACTAACTTGCCTTACAAGAAACACACTCTGCTTTAGAGAAAAGAGCACTCTTCTGCTCTACTGTGTTTCCTATAGGGCCAGAACAGTGAGTTTGCACAGAACAAAAGAACTGTGCTTCCTACAAATACGGCTATATCTAGTACAATTCTGCTTAGGAAACTTTCAAGAACAGTAGATCCTCTTCAGTCCAAAACACTGTATATGCTGGGAACAGACGCCAGTGCTATTTGCCCTGTGTATGACAATGGGAGCGCAATAGTGACTCTTCTTACCAGAAAACAACTCTTGCTTGTAGGACAAGAAACTGCATGTGATTCAACTCCATTTAGGACTGGGAAACAAACGCTAGCTCTCCTTACAAGAAACACACTCTGCTTTTGAGAAAAGAGCACTCTTCTACTCTACTGTGTTTCCTATGGAGTCCGAACAGTGAGCTTGCTCAGAACAAAAAAACTGTGCTTCCTACACATAGGGGCCATATCTAGTTCAACTCTGCTTAGCAAACTGACAAGAACAGTAGCTCCTCTTCAGTCCAATACATTGTACTTGCTGGGAACAAACGCGAGTGCTAATTGCACTGTGTATGACAAAGGGAGCGCAGTAGTGACTTTCCTTACCAGAAAACAACTCTTGCTTCTAGAACCAAAAATTGCATGTGATTCAACTCCATTTAGGACTGGGAAACAAACGCTAGCTCGCCTTACAAGAAACACACTCTGCTTTTGAGAAAAGAGCACTCTTCTACTCTACTGTGTTTCCTATAGGGCCAGAACAGTGAGTTTGCTCAGAACAAAAGAACTGTGCTTCCTACAAATAAGGCCATGTCTAGTTCAATTCTGCTTAGGAAACTGACAAGAACAGTAGATCCTCTTCAGTCCAATACACTGTACATGCTGGGAACAGACGCCAGTGCTATTTGTCCTGTGTATGAAAATGGGAGTGCAATAGTGACTCTTCTTACCAGAAAACAACTCTTGCGCGTAGGACCAGAAACTGGATGTGATTCAACTCCATTTAGGACTGGGAAACAAACGCTAGCTCTCCTTACAAGAAACACACTCTGCTTTTGAGAAAAGAGCACTCTTCTACTCTACTGTGTATCCTATGGGGCCCGAACAGTGAGCTTGCTCAGAACAAAAGAACTGTGCTTCCTACACACAGGGGCCATATCTAGTTCAACTCTGCTTAGGAAATTGACAAGAACAGTAGCTCCTCTTCAGTCCAATACACTGTACTTGCTGGGAACAGATGCAAGTGCTATTTGCACTGTGTATGGCAATGGGAGTGCAATAGTGACTTTCCTTACCAGAAAACAACTCTTGCTCGTAGGACCAAAAACAGGATGTGATTCAACTCCATTTAGGACTGGGAAATAAATGCTAGCTTGCCTTACTAGAAACATACTCTGCTTTTGAGAAAAGAGCACTCTTCTACTCTACTGTGTTTCCTAAGGGGTCCGAACAGTGAGCTTGCTCAGAACAATAGAACTGTGCTTCCTACACACAGGGGCCATATCTAGTTCAACTCTGCTTAGCAAACTGACAAGAACAGTAGCTCCGCTTCAGTCCAATACACTGTACTAGCTTTGAACAGACGCGAGTGCTATTTGCACTATGTATGGAAATGGGAGCGCAATAGTGACTTTCCTTACCAGAAAACAACTCTTGCTAATAGGACCAAAAACTGCATGTGATTCAACTCCATTTCTGACTGGGAAACAAACACTAGCTCTCCTTACAATTAACACACTCTGCTTTTGAGAAAAGAGCACTCTGCTACTCTACTGTGTTTCCTATGGGGTCCGAACAGTGATCTTGCTCAGAACAAAAGAAATATGCTTCTTACACACAGGGGCCATATCTAGTTCAACTCTGCTTAGGAAACTGACAAGAACAGTAGCTCCACTTCAGTCCAATACACTGTACTTGCTGGGAACAGACGCCAGTGCTATTTGCCCTGTGTATGACAATGGGAGCGCAATAGTGACTCTTCTTACCAAAAAACATCTCTTGCTCGTAGGACCAGAAACTGCATGGGATTCAACTCCATTTCTGACTGAAAAACAAACACTAGCTTGCCTTACAAGAAACACACTCTGCTTTTGAGAAATGAGCACTCTTCTGCTCTACTGTGTTTCCTATGGGGTCCTAACAGTGAGCTTGCTCAGAACAATAGAACTGTGCTTCCTACACACACGAGCCATATCTAGTTCAACTCTGCTTAGGAAACTGACAAGAACGGTAGCTCCTCTTCAGTCCAATACACTGTACTAGCTGGGAACAGACTCGAGTCCTATTTGTATTGTGTATGGCAATAGGAGCGCAATAGTGACTCTTCTTATGAGAAAACACCTCTTGCTCGTAGGACCAGAAACTGCATGTGATTCAACTCCATTTCTGACTGGGGAACAAACACTAGCTCGCCTTACAAGAAACACACTCTGCTTTTGAGAAAAGAGCACTCTTCTATTCTTCTGTGTTTCTATATGGTCCGAACAGGGAGCTTGCTCAGAACATAAGAACTGTGCTCCCTACACACAGGGGCCATATCTAGTTCAACTCTGCTTAGGAAACTGACAAGAACAGTAGCTCCGCTTCAGTCCAATACACTGTACTTCCTGGGAACAGATGCGATTGCTATTTGCACTGTGTATGGAAATGGGAGTGTAATAGTGACTTTCCTTACCAGAAAACAACTCTTGCTCATAGGACCAAAAACTGCATGTGATTCAACTCCATTTAGGACTGGGAAACAAATGCTAGCTCGCCTTACAAGAAACACACTCTGCTTTTGAGAAAAGAGCACTCTTCTACTCTACTGTGTTTCCTATAGGGCCAGAACAGTGAGTTTGCACAGAACAAAAGAACTGTGCTTCCTACAAATACGGCTATATCTAGTACAATTCTGCTTAGGAAACTGACAAGAACAGTAGATCCTCTTCAGTCCAAAACACTGTATATGCTGGGAACAGACGCCACTGCTATTTGCCCTGTGTATGACAATGGGAGCGCAATAGTGTCTCTTCTTACCAGAAAACAACTCTTGCTTGTAGGACAAGAAACTGCATGTGATTCAAATCCATTTAGGACTGGGAAACAAACGCTAGCTCTCCTTACAAGAAACACACTCTGCTTTTGAGAAAAGAGCACTCTTCTACTCTACTGTGTTTCCTGTGGGGTCCGAACAGTGAGCTTGCTCAGAACAAAAGAACTGTGCTTACTACACACATGGGCCATATCTAGTTCAACTCTGCTTAGGAAACTGACAAGAACAGTAGCTCCTCTTCAGTCCAATACGCTGTACTTGCTGGGAACAGAAGCGAGTGCTATTTGCATTGTGTACGGAAATGGGAGCGCAATAGTGACTTTTTTTTTTTTTTACCAGAAAACAACTCTTGCTCATAGGACCAAAAACTGCATGTGATTCAACTCCATTTAGGACTGGGAAACAAACGCTAGCTCGCCTTACAAGAAAGACACTCTGATTTTGAGAAAAGAGCACTCTTCTACTCTACTGTGTTTCCTATGGAGTCCGAACAATGAGCTTGCTCAGAACAAAAGAACTGTGCTTCCTACACACACGGCCATATGTAGTTCAACTCTGCTTAGGAAACTGACAAGAACAGTAGATCCTCTTCAGTCCAATACACTGTACATGCTGGGAACAGACGCCAGTGCTATTTGTCCTGTGTATGAAAATGGGAGTGCAATAGTGACTCTTCTTACCAGAAAACAACTCTTGCTCGTAGGACCAGAAACTGGATGTGATTCAACTCCATTTAGGACTGGGAAACAAACGCTAGCTCTCCTTACAAGAAACACACTCTGCTTTTGAGAAAAGAGCACTCTTCTACTCTACTGTGTATCCTATGGGGCCCGAACATTGAGCTTGCTCAGAACAAAAGAACTGTGCTTCCTACACACAGGGGCCATATCTAGTTCAACTCTGCTTAGGAAATTGACAAGAACAGTAGCTCCTCTTCAGGCCAATACACTGTACTTGCTGGGAACAGATGCGAGTGCTATTTGCACTGTGTATGGCAATGGGAGTGCAATAGTGACTTTCCTTACCAGAAAACAACTCTTGCTCGTGGACCAAAAACAGGATGTGATTCAACTCCATTTAGGACTGGGAAAAAAACGCTAGCTTGCCTTACTAGAAACACACTCTGCTTTTGAGAAAAGAGCACTCTTCTACTCTACTGTGTTTCCTAAGGGGTCCGAACAGTGAGCTTGCTCAGAACAATAGAACTGTGCTTCCTACACACAGGGGCCATATCTAGTTCAACTCTGCTTAGCAAACTGACAAGAACAGTAGCTCCGCTTCAGTCCAATACACTGTACTAGCTTTGAACAGATGTGAGTACTATTTGCACTATGTATGGAAATGGGAGCGCAATAGTGACTTTCCTTACCAGAAAACAACTCTTGCTCATAGGACCAAAAACTGCATGTGATTCAACTCCATTTCTGACTGGGAAACAAACACTAGCTCGCCTTACAATTAACACACTCTGCTTTTGAGAAAAGAGCACTCTTCTACTCTACTGTGTTTCCTATGGGGTCCGAACAGTGATCTTGCTCAGAACAAAAGAAATGTGCTTCCTACACACAGGGGCCATATCTAGTTCAACTCTGCTTAGGAAACTGACAAGAACAGTAGCTCCACTTCAGTCCAATACACTGTACTTGCTGGGAACAGACGCCAGTGCTATTTGCCCTGTGTATGACAATGGGAGCGCAATAGTGACTCTTCTTACCAGAAAACAACTCTTGCTCCTAGGACCAGAAACTGCATGCGATTCAACTCCATTTCTGACTGAAAAACAAACACTAACTTGCCTTACAAGAAACACACTCTGCTTTAGAGAAATGAGCACTCTTCTGCTCTACTGTGTTTCCTATGGGGTCCTAACAGTGAGCTTGCTCATAACAATAGAACTGTGCTTTTAACACACGGGCCATATCTAGCTCAACTCTGCTTAGGAAACTGACAAGAACGGTAGCTCCTCTTCAGTCCAATACACTGTACTAGCTGGGAACAGACGCGAGTCCTATTTGTATTGTGTATGGCAATAGGAGAGCAATAGTGACTCTTCTTATGAGAAAACACCTCTTCCTCGTAGGACCTGAAACTGCATGTGATTCATCTCCATTTCTGACTGGGGAACAAACACTAGCTCGCCTTACAAGAAACACACTCTGCTTTTGAGAAAAGAGCACTCTTCTATTCTTCTGTGTTTCTATATGGTCCGAACAGGGAGCTTGCTCAGAACAAAAGAACTGTGCTCCCTACACACAGGGGCCATATCTAGTTCAACTCTGCTTAGGAAACTGACAAGAACAGTAGCTCCGCTTCAGTCCAATACACTGTACTTCCTGGGAACAGATGCGATTGCTATTTGCACTGTGTATGGAAATGGGAGTGCAATAGTGACTTTCCTTACCAGAAAACAACTCTTGCTCATAGGACCAAAAACTGCATGTGATTCAACTCCATTTAGGACTGGGAAACAAACGCTAGCTCGCCTTACAAGAAACACACTCTGCTTTTGAGAAAAGAGCACTCTTCTACTCTACTGTGTTTCCTATAGGGCCAGAACAGTGAGTTTGCACAGAACAAAAGAACTGTGCTTCCTACAAATACGGCTATATCTAGTACAATTCTGCTTAGGAAACTGACAAGAACAGTAGATCCTCTTCAGTCCAAAACACTGTATATGCTGGGAACAGACGCCAGTGCTATTTGCCCTGTGTATGACAATGGGAGCGCAATAGTGACTCTTCTTACCAGAAAACAACTCTTGCTTGTAGGACAAGAAACTGCATGTGATTCAACTCCATTTAGGACTGGGAAACAAACGCTAGCTCTCCTTACAAGAAACACACTCTGCTTTTGAGAAAAGAGCACTCTTCTACTCTACTGTGTTTCCTATGAAGTCCGAACAGTGAGCTTGCTCAGAACAAAAAAACTGTGCTTCCTACACACTGGGGCCATATCTAGTTCAACTCTGCTTAGCAAACTGACAAGAACAGTAGCTCCTCTTCAGTCCAATACACTGTACTTGCTGGGAACAAACGAGAGTGCTAATTGCACTGTGTATGGCAAAGGGAGCGCAGTAGTGACTTTCCTTACCAGAAAACAACTCTTGCTTCTAGAACCAAAAATTGCATGTGATTCAACTCCATTTAGGACTGGGAAACAAACGCTAGCTCGCCTTACAAGAAACACACTCTGCTTTTGAGAAAAGAGCACTCTTCTACTCTACTGTTTTTCCTATGGGGTCTGAACAGTGAGCTTGCTCAGAACAAAAGAACTGTGCTTACTACACACATGGGCCATATCTAGTTCAACTCTGCTTAGGAAACTGACAAGAACAGTAGCTCCTCTTCAGTCCAATACACTGTACTTGCTGGGAACAGAAGCGAGTGCTATTTGCATTGTGTACGGAAATGGGAGCGCAATAGTGACTTTTTTTTTTTTACCAGAAAACAACTCTTGCTCATAGGACCAAAAACTGCATGTGATTCAACTCCATTTAAGACTGGGAAACAAACGCTAGCTCGCCTTACAAGAAACACACTCTGCTTTTCAGAAAAGAGCACTCTTCAACTCTACTGTGTTTCCTATAGGGCCAGAACAGTGAGTTTTCTCAGAACAAAAGAACTGTGCTTCCTACAAATAAGGCCATATCTAGTTCAATTCTGCTTAGGAAACTGACAAGAACAGTAGATCCTCTTCAGTCCAATACACTGTACATGCTGGGAACAGACGCCAGTGCTATTTGTCCTGTGTATGAAAATGGGAGTGCAATAGTGACTCTTCTTACCAGAAAACAACTCTTGCTCGTAGGACCAGAAACTGGATGTGATTCAACTCCATTTAGGACTGGGAAACAAATGCTAGCTCTCCTTACAAGAAACACACTCTGCTTTTGAGAAAAGAGTACTCTTCTACTCTACTGTGTATCCTATGGGGCCCGAACAGTGAGCTTGCTCAGAACAAAAGAACTGTGCTTCCTACACACAGGGGCCATATCTAGTTCAACTCTGCTTAGGAAATTGACAAGAACAGTAGCTCCTCTTCAGTCCAATACACTGTACTTGCTGGGAACAGATGCGAGTGCTATTTGCACTGTGTATGGCAATGGGAGTGCAATAGTGACTTTCCTTACCAGAAAACAACTCTTGCTCGTAGGACCAAAAACAGGATGTGATTCAACTCCATTTAGGACTGGGAAATAAACGCTAGCTTGCCTTACTAGAAACACACTCTGCTTTTGAGAAAAGAGCACTCTTCTATTCTTCTGTGTTTCTATATGGTCCGAACAGGGAGCTTGCTCATAACAAAAGAACTGTGCTCCCTACACACAGGGGCCATATCTAGTTCAACTCTGCTTAGGAAACTGACAAGAACAGTAGCTCCGCTTCAGTCCAATACACTGTACTTCCTGGGAACAGATGCGATTGCTATTTGCACTGTGTATGGAAATGGGAGTGCAATAGTGACTTTCCTTACCAGAAAACAACTCTTGCTCATAGGACCAAAAACTTCATGTGATTCAACTCCATTTCTGACTGGGAAACAAACACTATCTCGCCTTACAATTAACACACTCTGCTTTTGAGAAAAGAGCGCTCTTCTACTCTACTGTGTTTCCTATGGGGTCCTAACAGTGAGCTTGCTCATAACAATAGAACTGTGCTTCCTACACACACGGGCCATATCTAGTTCAACTCTGCTTAGGAAACTGACAAGAACGGTAGCTCCTCTTCAGTCCAATACACTGTACTAGCTGGGAACAGACGCGAGTCCTATTTGTATTGTGTATGGCAATAGGAGAGCAATAGTGACTCTTCTTATGAGAAAACACCTCTTCCTCGTAGGACCTGAAACTGCATGTGATTCAACTCCATTTCTGACTGGGGAACAAACACTAGCTCGCCTTACAAGAAACACACTCTGCTTTTGAGAAAAGAGCACTCTTCTATTCTTCTGTGTTTCTATATGGTCCGAACAGGGAGCTTGCTCAGAACAAAAGAACTGTGCTCCCTACACACAGGGGCCATATCTAGTTCAACTCTGCTTAGGAAACTGACAAGAACAGTAGCTCCGCTTCAGTCCAATACACTGTACTTCCTGGGAACAGATGCGATTGCTATTTGCACTGTGTATGGAAATGGGAGTGCAATAGTGACTTTCCTTACCAGAAAACAACTCTTGCTCATAGGACCAAAAACTGCATGTGATTCAACTCCATTTAGGACTGGGAAACAAACGCTAGCTCGCCTTACAAGAAACACACTCTGCTTTTGAGAAAAGAGCACTCTTCTACTCTACTGTGTTTCCTATAGGGCCAGAACAGTGAGTTTGCACAGAACAAAAGAACTGTGCTTCCTACAAATACGGCTATATCTAGTACAATTCTGCTTAGGAAACTGACAAGAACAGTAGATCCTCTTCAGTCCAAAACACTGTATATGCTGGGAACAGACGCCAGTGCTATTTGCCCTGTGTATGACAATGGGAGCGCAATAGTGACTCTTCTTACCAGAAAACAACTCTTGCTTGTAGGACAAGAAACTGCATGTGATTCAACTCCATTTAGGACTGGGAAACAAACGCTAGCTCTCCTTACAAGAAACACACTCTGCTTTTGAGAAAAGAGCACTCTTCTACTCTACTGTGTTTCCTATGAAGTCCGAACAGTGAGCTTGCTCAGAACAAAAAAACTGTGCTTCCTACACACTGGGGCCATATCTAGTTCAACTCTGCTTAGCAAACTGACAAGAACAGTAGCTCCTCTTCAGTCCAATACACTGTACTTGCTGGGAACAAACGAGAGTGCTAATTGCACTGTGTATGGCAAAGGGAGCGCAGTAGTGACTTTCCTTACCAGAAAACAACTCTTGCTTCTAGAACCAAAAATTGCATGTGATTCAACTCCATTTAGGACTGGGAAACAAACGCTAGCTCGCCTTACAAGAAACACACTCTGCTTTTGAGAAAAGAGCACTCTTCTACTCTACTGTTTTTCCTATGGGGTCTGAACAGTGAGCTTGCTCAGAACAAAAGAACTGTGCTTACTACACACATGGGCCATATCTAGTTCAACTCTGCTTAGGAAACTGACAAGAACAGTAGCTCCTCTTCAGTCCAATACACTGTACTTGCTGGGAACAGAAGCGAGTGCTATTTGCATTGTGTACGGAAATGGGAGCGCAATAGTGACTTTTTTTTTTTTACCAGAAAACAACTCTTGCTCATAGGACCAAAAACTGCATGTGATTCAACTCCATTTAGGACTGGGAAACAAACGCTAGCTCGCCTTACAAGAAACACACTCTGCTTTTCAGAAAAGAGCACTCTTCAACTCTACTGTGTTTCCTATAGGGCCAGAACAGTGAGTTTTCTCAGAACAAAAGAACTGTGCTTCCTACAAATAAGGCCATATCTAGTTCAATTCTGCTTAGGAAACTGACAAGAACAGTAGATCCTCTTCAGTCCAATACACTGTACATGCTGGGAACAGACGCCAGTGCTATTTGTCCTGTGTATGAAAATGGGAGTGCAATAGTGACTTTCCTTACCAGAAAACAACTCTTGCTCGTAGGACCAGAAACTGGATGTGATTCAACTCCATTTAGGACTGGGAAACAAATGCTAGCTCTCCTTACAAGAAACACACTCTGCTTTTGAGAAAAGAGTACTCTTCTACTCTACTGTGTATCCTATGGGGCCCGAACAGTGAGCTTGCTCAGAACAAAAGAACTGTGCTTCCTACACACAGGGGCCATATCTAGTTCAACTCTGCTTAGGAAATTGACAAGAACAGTAGCTCCTCTTCAGTCCAATACACTGTACTTGCTGGGAACAGATGCGAGTGCTATTTGCACTGTGTATGGCAATGGGAGTGCAATAGTGACTTTCCTTACCAGAAAACAACTCTTGCTCGTAGGACCAAAAACAGGATGTGATTCAACTCCATTTAGGACTGGGAAATAAACGCTAGCTTGCCTTACTAGAAACACACTCTGCTTTTGAGAAAAGAGCACTCTTCTATTCTTCTGTGTTTCTATATGGTCCGAACAGGGAGCTTGCTCAGAACAAAAGAACTGTGCTCCCTACACACAGGCGCCATATCTAGTTCAACTCTGCTTAGGAAACTGACAAGAACAGTAGCTCCGCTTCAGTCCAATACACTGTACTTCCTGGGAACAGATGCGATTGCTATTTACACTGTGTATGGAAATGGGAGTGCAATAGTGACTTTCCTTACCAGAAAACAACTCTTGCTCATAGGACCAAAAACTGCATGTGATTCAACTCCATTTAGGACTGGGAAACAAACACTATCTCGCCTTACAATTAACACACTCTGCTTTTGAGAAAAGAGCGCTCTTCTACTCTACTGTGTTTCCTATGGGGTCCTAACAGTGAGCTTGCTCATAACAATAGAACTGTGCTTCCTACACACACGGGCCATATCTAGTTCAACTCTGCTTAGGAAACTGACAAGAACGGTAGCTCCTCTTCAGTCCAATACACTGTACTAGCTGGGAACAGACGCGAGTCCTATTTGTATTGTGTATGGCAATAGGAGAGCAATAGTGACTCTTCTTATGAGAAAACACCTCTTGCTCGTAGGACCAGAAACTGCATGTGATTCAACTCCATTTCTGACTGGGGAACAAACACTAGCTCGCCTTACAAGAAACACACTCTGCTTTTGAGAAAAGAGCACTCTTCTATTCTTCTGTGTTTCTATATGGTCCAAAAAGGGAGCTTGCTCAGAACAAAAGAACTGTGCTCCCTACACACAGGGGCCATATCTAGTTCAACTCTGCTTAGGAAACTGACAAGAACAGTAGCTCCGCTTCAGTCCATTACACTGTACTTCCTGGGAACAGATGCGATTGCTATTTGCACTGTGTATGGAAATGGGAGTGCAATAGTGACTTTCCTTACCAGAAAACAACTCTTGCTCATAGGACCAAAAACTGCATGTGATTCAACTCCATTTAGGACTGGGAAACAAACGCTAGCTCGCCCTACAAGAAACACACTCTGCTTTTGAGAAAAGAGCACTCTTCTACTCTACTGTGTTTCCTATAGGGCCAGAACAGTGAGTTTGCTCAGAACAAAAGAACTGTGCTTCCTACAAATATGGCCATATCTAGTTCAATTCTGCTTAGGAAACTGACAAGAACAGTAGATCCTCTTCAGTCCAACACTGTACATGCTAGGAACAGATGCCAGTGCTATTTGCCCTGTGTCTGACAATGGGAGCGAAATAGTGACTTTCCTTACCAGAAAACAACTCTTGCTCGTAGGAACAAAAACAGGATGTGATTCAACTCCATTTAGTACTGGGAAACAAACGCTAGCTTGCCTTACAAGAAACACACTCTGCTTTTGAAAAAAGAGCACTCTTCTGCTCTACTGTGTTTCCAATGGGGTCCGAACAGTGAGCTTGCTCAGAACAAAAGAACTGTGCTTCCTACACACACGGGACATATCTAGTTCAACTCTGCTTAGCAAACTGACAAGAACAGTAGCTCCGCTTCAGTCCAATACACTGTACTTCCTGGGAACAGATGCGAGTGCTATTTGCACTGTGTATGGAAATGGGAGAGCAATAGTGACTCTTCTTACCAGAAAACAACTCTTGCTCGTAGGACAAGAAACTGCATGTGATTCAACTCCATTTAGGACTGGGAAACAAACGCTAGCTCGCCTTACAAGAAACACACTCTGCTTTTGAGAAAAGAGCACTCTTATACTCTACTGTGTTCCCTATGGGGTCCGAACAGTGAGCTTGCTCAGATCAAAAGAACTGTGCTTTCTACACACATGGGCCATATCAAGTTCAACTCTGCTTAGGAAACTGACAAGAACAGTAGCTCCTCTTCAGTCCAATACACTGTACTTGCTGTGAACAGACGCGATTGCTATTTGTTCTGTGTATGGCAAAGGGAGCAAAATAGTGACTTTCCTTACCAGAAAACAACTCTTGCTCGTAGGACCAAAAACTGCATGTGATTCAACTCCATTTTGGACTGGGAAACAAAGGCTACCTCGCCTTCCAAGAAACACACTCTGCTTTTGAGAAAAGAGCAGTCTTCTATTCTCCTGTGGTTCATATGGGGTCCGAACATTGAGCTTGCTCAGAACAAAAGAACTGTGCTTCCTACACACAGGGGCCATATCTAGTTCAACTCTGCTTAGGAAATTGACAAGAACAGTAGCTCCTCTTCAGGCCAATACACTGTACTTGCTGGGAACAGATGCGAGTGCTATTTGCACTGTGTATGGCAATGGGAGTGCAATAGTGACTTTCCTTACCAGAAAACAACTCTTGCTCGTGGACCAAAAACAGGATGTGATTCAACTCCATTTAGGACTGGGAAAAAAACGCTAGCTTGCCTTACTAGAAACACACTCTGCTTTTGAGAAAAGAGCACTCTTCTACTCTACTGTGTTTCCTAAGGGGTCCGAACAGTGAGCTTGCTCAGAACAATAGAACTGTGCTTCCTACACACAGGGGCCATATCTAGTTCAACTCTGCTTAGCAAACTGACAAGAACAGTAGCTCCGCTTCAGTCCAATACACTGTACTAGCTTTGAACAGATGTGAGTACTATTTGCACTATGTATGGAAATGGGAGCGCAATAGTGACTTTCCTTACCAGAAAACAACTCTTGCTCATAGGACCAAAAACTGCATGTGATTCAACTCCATTTCTGACTGGGAAACAAACACTAGCTCGCCTTACAATTAACACACTCTGCTTTTGAGAAAAGAGCACTCTTCTACTCTACTGTGTTTCCTATGGGGTCCGAACAGTGATCTTGCTCAAAACAAAAGAAATGTGCTTCCTACACACAGGGGCCATATCTAGTTCAACTCTGCTTAGGAAACTGACAAGAACAGTAGCTCCACTTCAGTCCAATACACTGTACTTGCTGGGAACAGACGCCAGTGCTATTTGCCCTGTGTATGACAATGGGAGCGCAATAGTGACTCTTCTTACCAGAAAACAACTCTTGCTCCTAGGACCAGAAACTGCATGCGATTCAACTCCATTTCTGACTGAAAAACAAACACTAACTTGCCTTACAAGAAACACACTCTGCTTTAGAGAAATGAGCACTCTTCTGCTCTACTGTGTTTCCTATGGGGTCCTAACAGTGAGCTTGCTCATAACAATAGAACTGTGCTTCTAACACACGGGCCATATCTAGCTCAACTCTGCTTAGGAAACTGACAAGAACGGTAGCTCCTCTTCAGTCCAATACACTGTACTAGCTGGGAACAGACGCGAGTCCTATTTGTATTGTGTATGGCAATAGGAGAGCAATAGTGACTCTTCTTATGAGAAAACACCTCTTCCTCGTAGGACCTGAAACTGCATGTGATTCAACTCCATTTCTGACTGGGGAACAAACACTAGCTCGCCTTACAAGAAACACACTCTGCTTTTGAGAAAAGAGCACTCTTCTATTCTTCTGTGTTTCTATATGGTCCGAACAGGGAGCTTGCTCAGAACAAAAGAACTGTGCTCCCTACACACAGGGGCCATATCTAGTTCAACTCTGCTTAGGAAACTGACAAGAACAGTAGCTCCGCTTCAGTCCAATACACTGTACTTCCTGGGAACAGATGCGATTGCTATTTGCACTGTGTATGGAAATGGGAGTGCAATAGTGACTTTCCTTACCAGAAAACAACTCTTGCTCATAGGACCAAAAACTGCATGTGATTCAACTCCATTTAGGACTGGGAAACAAACGCTAGCTCGCCTTACAAGAAACACACTCTGCTTTTGAGAAAAGAGCACTCTTCTACTCTACTGTGTTTCCTATAGGGCCAGAACAGTGAGTTTGCACAGAACAAAAGAACTGTGCTTCCTACAAATACGGCTATATCTAGTACAATTCTGCTTAGGAAACTGACAAGAACAGTAGATCCTCTTCAGTCCAAAACACTGTATATGCTGGGAACAGACGCCAGTGCTGTTTGCCCTGTGTATGACAATGGGAGCGCAATAGTGACTCTTCTTACCAGAAAACAACTCTTGCTTGTAGGACAAGAAACTGCATGTGATTCAACTCCATTTAGGACTGGGAAACAAACGCTAGCTCTCCTTACAAGAAACACACTCTGCTTTTGAGAAAAGAGCACTCTTCTACTCTACTGTGTTTCCTATGAAGTCCGAACAGTGAGCTTGCTCAGAACAAAAAAACTGTGCTTCCTACACACTGGGGCCATATCTAGTTCAACTCTGCTTAGCAAACTGACAAGAACAGTAGCTCCTCTTCAGTCCAATACACTGTACTTGCTGGGAACAGAAGCGAGTGCTATTTGCATTGTGTACGGAAATGGGAGCGCAATAGTGACTTTTTTTTTTTACCAGAAAACAACTCTTGCTCATAGGACCAAAAACTGCATGTGATTCAACTCCATTTAGGACTGGGAAACAAACGCTAGCTCGCCTTACAAGAAACACACTCTGCTTTTCAGAAAAGAGCACTCTTCAACTCTACTGTGTTTCCTATAGGGCCAGAACAGTGAGTTTTCTCAGAACAAAAGAACTGTGCTTCCTACAAATAAGGCCATATCTAGTTCAATTCTGCTTAGGAAACTGACAAGAACAGTAGATCCTCTTCAGTCCAATACACTGTACATGCTGGGAACAGACGCCAGTGCTATTTGTCCTGTGTATGAAAATGGGAGTGCAATAGTGACTCTTCTTACCAGAAAACAACTCTTGCTCGTAGGACCAGAAACTGGATGTGATTCAACTCCATTTAGGACTGGGAAACAAATGCTAGCTCTCCTTACAAGAAACACACTCTGCTTTTGAGAAAAGAGCACTCTTCTACTCTACTGTGTATCCTATGGGGCCCGAACAGTGAGCTTGCTCAGAACAAAAGAACTGTGCTTCCTACACACAGGGGCCATATCTAGTTCAACTCTGCTTAGGAAATTGACAAGAACAGTAGCTCCTCTTCAGTCCAATACACTGTACTTGCTGGGAACAGATGCGAGTGCTATTTGCACTGTGTATGGCAATGGGAGTGCAATAGTGACTTTCCTTACCAGAAAACAACTCTTGCTCGTAGGACCAAAAACAGGATGTGATTCAACTCCATTTAGGACTGGGAAATAAACGCTAGCTTGCCTTACTAGAAACACACTCTGCTTTTGAGAAAAGAGCACTCTTCTATTCTTCTGTGTTTCTATATGGTCCGAACAGGGAGCTTGCTCAGAACAAAAGAACTGTGCTCCCTACACACAGGGGCCATATCTAGTTCAACTCTGCTTAGGAAACTGACAAGAACAGTAGCTCCGCTTCAGTCCAATACACTGTACTTCCTGGGAACAGATGCGATTGCTATTTGCACTGTGTATGGAAATGGGAGTGCAATAGTGACTTTCCTTACCAGAAAACAACTCTTGCTCATAGGACCAAAAACTTCATGTGATTCAACTCCATTTCTGACTGGGAAACAAACACTATCTCGCCTTACAATTAACACACTCTGCTTTTGAGAAAAGAGCGCTCTTCTACTCTACTGTGTTTCCTATGGGGTCCTAACAGTGAGCTTGCTCATAACAATGGAACTGTGCTTCCTACACACACGGGCCATATCTAGTTCAACTCTGCTTAGGAAACTGACAAGAACGGTAGCTCCTCTTCAGTCCAATACACTGTACTAGCTGGGAACAGACGCGAGTCCTATTTGTATTGTGTATGGCAATAGGAGAGCAATAGTGACTCTTCTTATGAGAAAACACCTCTTGCTCGTAGGACCAGAAACTGCATGTGATTCAACTCCATTTCTGACTGGGGAACAAACACTAGCTCGCCTTACAAGAAACACACTCTGCTTTTGAGAAAAGAGCACTCTTCTATTCTTCTGTGTTTCTATATGGTCCAAAAAGGGAGCTTGCTCAGAACAAAAGAACTGTGCTCCCTACACACAGGGGCCATATCTAGTTCAACTCTGCTTAGGAAACTGACAAGAACAGTAGCTCCGCTTCAGTCCATTACACTGTACTTCCTGGGAACAGATGCGATTGCTATTTGCACTGTGTATGGAAATGGGAGTGCAATAGTGACTTTCCTTACCAGAAAACAACTCTTGCTCATAGGACCAAAAACTGCATGTGATTCAACTCCATTTAGGACTGGGAAACAAACGCTAGCTCGCCCTACAAGAAACACACTCTGCTTTTGAGAAAAGAGCACTCTTCTACTCTACTGTGTTTCCTATAGGGCCAGAACAGTGAGTTTGCTCAGAACAAAAGAACTGTGCTTCCTACAAATAAGGCCATATCTAGTTCAATTCTGCTTAGGAAACTGACAAGAACAGTAGATCCTCTTCAGTCCAATACACTGTACATGCTAGGAACAGATGCCAGTGCTATTTGCCCTGTGTCTGACAATGGGAGCGAAATAGTGACTTTCCTTACCAGAAAACAACTCTTGCTCGTAGGAACAAAAACAGGATGTGATTCAACTCCATTTAGTACTGGGAAACAAACGCTAGCTTGCCTTACAAGAAACACACTCTGCTTTTGAAAAAAGAGCACTCTTCTGCTCTACTGTGTTTCCAATGGGGTCCGAACAGTGAGCTTGCTCAGAACAAAAGAACTGTGCTTCCTACACACACGGGACATATCTAGTTCAACTCTGCTTAGCAAACTGACAAGAACAGTAGCTCCGCTTCAGTCCAATACACTGTACTTCCTGGGAACAGATGCGAGTGCTATTTGCACTGTGCATGGAAATGGGAGAGCAATAGTGACTCTTCTTACCAGAAAACAACTCTTGCTCGTAGGACAAGAAACTGCATGTGATTCAAATCCATTTAGGACTGGGAAACAAACGCTAGCTCGCCTTACAAGAAACACACTCTGCTTTTGAGAAAAGAGCACTCTTATACTCTACTGTGTTCCCTATGGGGTCCGAACAGTGAGCTTGCTCAGATCAAAAGAACTGTGCTTTCTACACACATGGGCCATATCAAGTTCAACTCTGCTTAGGAAACTGACAAGAACAGTAGCTCCTCTTCAGTCCAATACACTGTACTTGCTGTGAACAGACGCGATTGCTATTTGTTCTGTGTATGGCAAAGGGAGCAAAATAGTGACTTTCCTTACCAGAAAACAACTCTTGCTCGTAGGACCAAAAACTGCATGTGATTCAACTCCATTTCGGACTGGGAAACAAAGGCTACCTCGCCTTCCAAGAAACACACTCTGCTTTTGAGAAAAGAGCAGTCTTCTATTCTCCTGTGGTTCATATGGGGTCCGAACATTGAGCTTGCTCAGAACAAAAGAACTGTGCTTCCTACACACATGGACCATATCTAGTTCAACTCTGCTTAGGAAACAGACAAGAACAGTAGCTCCTCTTCAGTCCAATACACTGTACTAGCTGGGAACAGACGCGAGTCCTATTTGTACTGTGTATGGCAATAGGAGCACAATAGTGACTCTTCTTATCATAAAACACCTCTTGCTCGTAGGACCAGAAACTGCATGGGATTCAACTCCATTTCTGACTGCGCAACAAATACTAGCTCGCCTTACAAGAAACATACTCTGCTTTTGAGAAAAGATCACTCTTCTATTCTTCTGTGTTTCTATGTGGTCCGAACAGTGAGCTTGCTCAGAACAAAAGAACTGTGCTCCCTACACACAGGGGCCATATCCACTTCAACTCTGCTTAGGAAACTGACAAGAACATTAGCTCCGCTTCAGTCCAATACACTGTACTTGCTGGGAACAGACGCGAGTGCTATTTGCACTGTGTATGGCAATGAGAGTGCAATAGTGACTTTCCTTACCAGAAAACAACTCTTGCTCGTAGGACCAAAAAGTGCATGTGATTCACCTCCTTTTAGGACTGGGAAACAAACGCTAGCTCGCCTAACAAGAAACACACTCTGCTTTTCAGAAAAGAGCACTCTTCAACTCTACTGTGTTTCCTATAGGGCCAGAACAGTGAGTATGCTCAGAACAAAAGAACTGTGCTTCCTACAAATAAGGCCATATCTAGTTCAATTCTGCTTAGGAAACTGACATGAACAGTAGATCCTCTTCAGTCCAATACACTGTACATGCTGCGAACAGACGCCAGTGCTCTTTGTCCTGTGTATGAAAATGGGAGCGCAATAGTGACTCTTCTTACCAGAAAACAACTCTTGCTCGTAGGACCAGAAACTGGATGTGATTCAACTCCATTTAGGACTGGGAAACAAACGCTAGCTTGCCTTACTAGAAACACACTCTGCTTTTGAGAAAAGAGCACTCTTCTACTCTACTGTGTTTCCTATGGGGTCCGTACAGTGAGCTTGCTCAGAACAAAAAAACTGTGCTTCCTACACACAGGGGCCATATCTAGTTCAACTCTGCTTAGCAAACTGACAAGAACATTAGCTCCCCTTCAGTCCAATACACTGTACTAGCTTTGAACAGACGCGAGTGCTATTTGCACTGTGTATGGAAATGGGAGCGCAATAGTGACTTTCCTTACCAGAAAACAACTCTTGCTCATAGGACCAAAAACTGCATGTGATTCAACTCCATTTAGGACTGGGAAACAAACGCTAGCTCGCCTTACAAGAAACACACTCTGCTTTTGAGAAAAGAGCACTCTTCTACTCTACTGTGTTTCCTATAGGGCCAGAACAGTGAGTTTGCTCAGAACAAAAGAACTGTGCTTCCTACAAATACGGCCATATCTAGTTCAATTCTGCTTAGGAAACTGACAAGAACAGTAGATCCTCTTCAGTCCAATACACTGTACATGTTGGGAACAGACGCCAGTGCTATTTGCCCTGTGTATGACAATGGGAGCGCAATAGTGACTCTTCTTACCAGAAAACAACTCTTGCTCTTAGGACAAGAAACTGCATGTGATTCAACTCCATTTAGGACTGGGAAACAAACGCTAGCTTGCCTTACAAGAAACACACTCTGCTTTTGAGAAAAGAGCACTCTTCTACTCTACTGTGTTTCCTATGACGTCCGAACATTGAGCTTGCTCAGAACAAAAGAACTGTGCTTCCTACACACACGGGCCATATCTAGTTCAACTCTGCTTAGGAAACTGACAAGAACAGTAGCTCCTCTTCAGTCCAATACACTGTACTTGCTGGGAACAGACGCGAGTGCTATTGGCACTGTGTATGGCAATGAAAGCGCAATAGTGACTTTCCTTACCAGAAAACAACTCTTGCTCGTAGGACCAGAAACTGCATGTGATTCAGCTCCATTTAGGACTAGGAAACAAATGCTAGCTCGCCTTTCAAGAAACACACTCTGCTTTTGAGAAAATAGCACTCTTCTACTCTACTGTGTTTCCCTTGGGGTCCGAACAGTGAGCTTGCTCAGAACAAAAGAACTGTGCTTCCTACACACACGGACCATATGTAGTTCAACTCTGCTTAGGAAACTGACAAGAACAGTAGCTCCGCTTCAGTCCAATACACTGTACTTGCTGGAACAGACGGGAGTGCTATTTGCACTGTGTATGGCAAAGGGAGCGCAATAGTGACTTTCCTTACCAAAAAAAAACTCTTGCTCGTAGGACCAAAAACTGCATGTGATTCAACTCCATTTAAAACTGGGAAACAAACGCTAGCTCGCCTTACAAGAAACACACACTGCTTTTGAGAAAAGAGCACTCTTCTACTCTACTGTGTTTCCTATGGGGTCCGAACAGTGAGCTTGCTCAGAACAAAAGAACTGTGCTTCCTACACACACGGGACATATCTAGTTCAACTCTGCTTAGCAAACTGACAAGAACAGTAGCTCCGCTTCAGTCCAATACACTGTACTTCCTGGGAACAGATGCGAGTGCTATTTGCACTGTGTATGGAAATGGGAGAGCAATAGTGACTCTTCTTACCAGAAAACAACTCTTGCTCGTAGGACAAGAAACTGCATGTGATTCAACTCCATTTAGGACTGGGAAACAAACGCTAGCTCGCCTTACAAGAAACACACTCTGCTTTTGAGAAAAGAGCACTCTTATACTCTACTGTGTTCCCTATGGGGTCCGAACAGTGAGCTTGCTCAGATCAAAAGAACTGTGCTTTCTACACACATGGGCCATATCAAGTTCAACTCTGCTTAGGAAACTGACAAGAACAGTAGCTCCTCTTCAGTCCAATACACTGTACTTGCTGTGAACAGACGCGATTGCTATTTGTTCTGTGTATGGCAAAGGGAGCAAAATAGTGACTTTCCTTACCAGAAAACAACTCTTGCTCGTAGGACCAAAAACTGCATGTGATTCAACTCCATTTTGGACTGGGAAACAAAGGCTACCTCGCCTTCCAAGAAACACACTCTGCTTTTGAGAAAAGAGCAGTCTTCTATTCTCCTGTGGTTCATATGGGGTCCGAACATTGAGCTTGCTCAGAACAAAAGAACTGTGCTTCCTACACACATGGACCATATCTAGTTCAACTCTGCTTAGGAAACAGACAAGAACAGTAGCTCCTCTTCAGTCCAATACACTGTACTAGCTGGGAACAGACGCGAGTCCTATTTGTACTGTGTATGGCAATAGGAGCACAATAGTGACTCTTCTTATCATAAAACACCTCTTGCTCGTAGGACCAGAAACTGCATGGGATTCAACTCCATTTCTGACTGCGCAACAAATACTAGCTCGCCTTACAAGAAACATACTCTGCTTTTGAGAAAAGATCACTCTTCTATTCTTCTGTGTTTCTATGTGGTCCGAACAGTGAGCTTGCTCAGAACAAAAGAACTGTGCTCCCTACACACAGGGGCCATATCCACTTCAACTCTGCTTAGGAAACTGACAAGAACATTAGCTCCGCTTCAGTCCAATACACTGTACTTGCTGGGAACAGACGCGAGTGCTATTTGCACTGTGTATGGCAATGAGAGTGCAATAGTGACTTTCCTTACCAGAAAACAACTCTTGCTCGTAGGACCAAAAAGTGCATGTGATTCAACTCCTTTTAGGACTGGGAAACAAACGCTAGCTCGCCTAACAAGAAACACACTCTGCTTTTCAGAAAAGAGCACTCTTCAACTCTACTGTGTTTCCTATAGGGCCAGAACAGTGAGTATGCTCAGAACAAAAGAACTGTGCTTCCTACAAATAAGGCCATATCTAGTTCAATTCTGCTTAGGAAACTGACAAGAACAGTAGATCCTCTTCAGTCCAATACACTGTACATGCTGCGAACAGACGCCAGTGCTATTTGTCCTGTGTATGAAAATGGGAGCGCAATAGTGACTCTTCTTACCAGAAAACAACTCTTGCTCGTAGGACCAGAAACTGGATGTGATTCAACTCCATTTAGGACTGGGAAACAAACGCTAGCTTGCCTTACTAGAAACACACTCTGCTTTTGAGAAAAGAGCACTCTTCTACTCTACTGTGTTTCCTATGGGGTCCGTACAGTGAGCTTGCTCAGAACAAAAAAACTGTGCTTCCTACACACAGGGGCCATATCTAGTTGAACTCTGCTTAGCAAACTGACAAGAACATTAGCTCCCCTTCAGTCCAATACACTGTACTAGCTTTGAACAGACGCGAGTGCTATTTGCACTGTGTATGGAAATGGGAGCGCAATAGTGACTTTCCTTACCAGAAAACAACTCTTGCTCATAGGACCAAAAACTGCATGTGATTCAACTCCATTTAGGACTGGGAAATAAACGCTAGCTTGCCTTACTAGAAACACACTCTGCTTTTGAGAAAAGAGCACTCTTCTATTCTTCTGTGTTTCTATATGGTCCGAACAGGGAGCTTGCTCAGAACAAAAGAACTGTGCTCCCTACACACAGGGGCCATATCTAGTTCAACTCTGCTTAGGAAACTGACAAGAACAGTAGCTCCGCTTCAGTCCAATACACTGTACTTCCTGGGAACAGATGCGATTGCTATTTGCACTGTGTATGGAAATGGGAGTGCAATAGTGACTTTCCTTACCAGAAAACAACTCTTGCTCATAGGACCAAAAACTTCATGTGATTCAACTCCATTTCTGACTGGGAAACAAACACTATCTCGCCTTACAATTAACACACTCTGCTTTTGAGAAAAGAGCGCTCTTCTACTCTACTGTGTTTCCTATGGGGTCCTAACAGTGAGCTTGCTCATAACAATAGAACTGTGCTTCCTACACACACGGGCCATATCTAGTTCAACTCTGCTTAGGAAACTGACAAGAACGGTAGCTCCTCTTCAGTCCAATACACTGTACTAGCTGGGAACAGACGCGAGTCCTATTTGTATTGTGTATGGCAATAGGAGAGCAATAGTGACTCTTCTTATGAGAAAACACCTCTTGCTCGTAGGACCAGAAACTGCATGTGATTCAACTCCATTTCTGACTGGGGAACAAACACTAGCTCGCCTTACAAGAAACACACTCTGCTTTTGAGAAAAGAGCACTCTTCTATTCTTCTGTGTTTCTATATGGTCCAAAAAGGGAGCTTGCTCAGAACAAAAGAACTGTGCTCCCTACACACAGGGGCCATATCTAGTTCAACTCTGCTTAGGAAACTGACAAGAACAGTAGCTCCGCTTCAGTCCATTACACTGTACTTCCTGGGAACAGATGCGATTGCTATTTGCACTGTGTATGGAAATGGGAGTGCAATAGTGACTTTCCTTACCAGAAAACAACTCTTGCTCATAGGACCAAAAACTGCATGTGATTCAACTCCATTTAGGACTGGGAAACAAACGCTAGCTCGCCCTACAAGAAACACACTCTGCTTTTGAGAAAAGAGCACTCTTCTACTCTACTGTGTTTCCTATAGGGCCAGAACAGTGAGTTTGCTCAGAACAAAAGAACTGTGCTTCCTACAAATATGGCCATATCTAGTTCAATTCTGCTTAGGAAACTGACAAGAACAGTAGATCCTCTTCAGTCCAATACACTGTACATGCTAGGAACAGATGCCAGTGCTATTTGCCCTGTGTCTGACAATGGGAGCGAAATAGTGACTTTCCTTACCAGAAAACAACTCTTGCTCGTAGGAACAAAAACAGGATGTGATTCAACTCCATTTAGTACTGGGAAACAAACGCTAGCTTGCCTTACAAGAAACACACTCTGCTTTTGAAAAAAGAGCACTCTTCTGCTCTACTGTGTTTCCAATGGGGTCCGAACAGTGAGCTTGCTCAGAACAAAAGAACTGTGCTTCCTACACACACGGGCCATATCTAGTTCAACTCTGCTTAGGAAACTGACAGGAACGGTAGCTCCTCTTCAGTCCAATACAGTGTACTAGCTGGGAACAGACGCGAGTCCTATTTATACTGTGTATGGAAATAGGAGCGCAATAGTTACTCTTCTTATCAGAAAACACCTCTTCCTCGTAGGTCCAGAAACTGCATGTGATTCAACTACATTTAGGACTGGGGAACAAACACAAGCTCGCCTTACAAGAAACACACTCTGCTTTTGAGAAAAGAGCACTCTTCTACTCGACTGTGTATCCTATGTGGTCCGAACAGTGAGCTTGCTCAGAACAAAAGAACTGTGCTTCCTACACACACGGGACATATCTAGTTCAACTCTGCTTAGCAAACTGACAAGAACAGTAGCTCCGCTTCAGTCCAATACACTGTACTTCCTGGGAACAGATGCGAGTGCTATTTGCACTGTGTATGGAAATGGGAGAGCAATAGTGACTCTTCTTACCAGAAAACAACTCTTGCTCGTAGGACAAGAAACTGCATGTGATTCAACTCCATTTAGGACTGGGAAACAAACGCTAGCTCGCCTTACAAGAAACACACTCTGCTTTTGAGAAAAGAGCACTCTTATACTCTACTGTGTTCCCTATGGGGTCCAAACAGTGAGCTTGCTCAGATCAAAAGAACTGTGCTTCCTTCACACACGGGCCATATCTAGTTCAATGCTGCTCAGGAAACTGACAAGAACAGTAGCTCCTCTTCAGTCCAATACACTGTACTTGCTGGGAACAGACGCGAGTGCTATTTGCACTGTGTATGGCAATGAGAGTGCAATAGTGACTTTCCTTACCAGAAAACAACTCTTGCTTGTAGGACCAAAAAGTGCATGTGATTCAACTCCTTTTAGGACTGGGAAACAAACGCTAGCTCGCCTAACAAGAAACACACTCTGCTTTTCAGAAAAGAGCACTCTTCAACTCTACTGTGTTTCCTATAGGGCCAGAACAGTGAGTATGCTCAGAACAAAAGAACTGTGCTTCCTACAATTAAGGCCATATCTAGTTCAATTCTGCTTAGGAAACTGACAAGAACAGTAGATCCTCTTCAGTCCAATACACTGTACATGCTGCGAACAGACGCCAGTGCTATTTGTCCTGTGTATGAAAATGGGAGCGCAATAGTGACTCTTCTTACCAGAAAACAACTCTTGCTCGTAGGACCAGAAACTGGATGTGATTCAACTCCATTTAGGACTGGGAAACAAACGCTAGCTTGCCTTACTAGAAACACACTCTGCTTTTGAGAAAAGAGCACTCTTCTACTCTACTGTGTTTCCTATGGGGTCCGTACAGTGAGCTTGCTCAGAACAAAAAAACTGTGCTTCCTACACACAGGGGCCATATCTAGTTCAACTCTGCTTAGCAAACTGACAAGAACATTAGCTCCCCTTCAGTCCAATACACTGTACTAGCTTTGAACAGACGCGAGTGCTATTTGCACTGTGTATGGAAATGGG
Source organism: Peromyscus eremicus (assembly GCF_949786415.1). Classification (NCBI taxonomy): domain Eukaryota; kingdom Metazoa; phylum Chordata; class Mammalia; order Rodentia; family Cricetidae; genus Peromyscus; species Peromyscus eremicus. The sequence goes on from NW_026735123.1 coordinate 82,112, forward strand.
AGCGCAATAGTGACTTTCCTTACCAGAAAACAACTCTTGCTCATAGGACCAAAAACTGCATGTGATTCAACTCCATTTAGGACTGGGAAACAAACGATAGCTCGACTTACAAGAAACACACTCTGCTTTTGAGAAAAGAGCACTCTTCTACTCTACTGTGTTTCCTATAGGGCCAGAACAGTGAGTTTGCTCAGAACAAAAGAACTGTGCTTCCTACAAATACGGCCATATCTAGTTCAATTCTGCTTAGGAAACTGACAAGAACAGTAGATCCTCTTCAGTCCAATACACTGTACATGTTGGGAACAGACGCCAGTGCTATTTGCCCTGTGTATGACAATGGGAGCGCAATAGTGACTCTTCTTACCAGAAAACAACTCTTGCTCTTAGGACAAGAAACTGCATGTGATTCAACTCCATTTAGGACTGGGAAACAAACGCTAGCTCGCCTTACAAGAAACACACTCTGCTTTTGAGAAAAGAGCACTCTTCTACTCTACTGTGTTTCCTATGACGTCCGAACATTGAGCTTGCTCAAAACAAAAGAACTGTGCTTCCTACACACACAGGCCATATCTAGTTCAACTCTGCTTAGGAAACTGACAAGAACAGTAGCTCCTCTTCAGTCCAATACACTGTACATGCTGGGAACAGACGCGAGTGCTATTGGCACTGTGTATGGCAATGAAAGCGCAATAGTGACTTTCCTTACCAGAAAACAACTCTTGCTCATAGGACCAGAAAATGCATGTGATTCAGCTCCATTTAGGACTGGGAAACAAATGCTAGCTCGCCTTACAAGAAACACACTCTGCTTTTGAGAAAATAGCACTCTTCTACTCTACTGTGTTTCCCTTGGGGTCCGAACAGTGAGCTTGCTCAGAACAAAAGAACTGTGCTTCCTACACACACGGACCATATGTAGTTCAACTCTGCTTAGGAAACTGACAAGAACAGTAGCTCCGCTTCAGTCCAATACACTGTACTTGCTAGAACAGACGGGAGTGCTATTTGCACTGTGTATGGCAAAGGGAGCGCAATAGTGACTTTCCTTACCAAAAAACAACTCTTGCTCGTAGGACCAAAAAGTGCATGTGATTCAACTCCATTTAAAACTGGGAAACAAACGCTAGCTCGCCTTACAAGAAACACACACTGCTTTTGAGAAAAGAGCACTCTTCTACTCTACTGTGTTTCCTATGGGGTCCGAACAGTGAGCTTGCTCAGAACAAAAGAACTGTGCTTCCTACACACACGGGCCATATCTAGTTCAACTCTGCTTAGGAAACTGACAAGAACAGTAGCTCCTCTTCAGTCCAATACACTGTACTTGCTGGGAACAGACGCGAGTGCTATTGGCACTGTGTATGGCAATGGGAGCGCAAAAGTGACTTTCCTTACCAGAAAACAACTCTTGTTCGTAGGACCAGAAACTGCATGTGATTCAACTCCATTTAGGACTGGGAAACAAACGCTAGCTCGCCTTACAAGAAACACACTCTGCTTTTGAGAAAAGAGCAGTCTTCTACTCTACTGTGTTTCCTATAGGGCCAGAAGAGTGAGTTTGTTAAGAACAAAAGAACTGTGCTTCTTACAAATACGGCCATATCTAGTTCAATTCTGCTTAGGAAACTGACAAGAACAGTAGATCCTCTTCAGTCCAATACACTATACATGCTGGGAACAGATGCCAGTGCTATTTGCCCTGTGTATGACAATGGGAGCACAATAGTAACTCTTCTTACCAGAAAACAACTCTTGCTCATAGGACAAGAAACTGCATGTGATTCAACTCCATTTAGGACTGGGAAACAAACGCTAGCTCGCCTTACAAGAAACACACTCTGCTTTTGAGAAAAGAGCACTCTTCTACTCGACTGTTTTTCCTATGGGGTCCGAACAGTGAGCTTGCTCAGAAAAAAAGAACTGTGCTTTCTACACACAGGGGCCATATCTAGTTCAACTCTCCTTAGGAAACTGACAAGAACAGTAGCTCCGCTTCAGTCCAATACACTGTACTTGCTGGGAACAGATGCAAGTGCTATTTGCACTGTGTATGGAAATGGGAGCGCAATAGTGACTTTCCTTACCAGAAAACAACTCTTGCTCGTAGGACCAGATACTGCATGGGATTCAACTCCATTTAGGACTGGGAAACAAACGCTACCTCGCCTTACAAGAAACACACTCTGCTTTGAGAAAAGAGCACTCTTCTACTCTGCTGTGTTTCCTATAGTGCCAGTACAGTGAGCTTGCTCAGAACAAAAGAACGGTGATTACTTCACACACGGGCCATATCTAGTTCAATGCTGCTTAGGAAACTGACAAGAATAGTAGCTCCTCTTCAGTTCAATACACTGTACTTGCTGGGAACAGATGCGAGTGCTTTTTGCATGTGTATGGCAATGTGAGCTCAATAGTGACTTTCCTTACCAGAAAACAACTCTTGCTCGTAGGACCAAAAACTGCAAGTGACTCAACTTTATTTAGGACTGGGAAACAAACGTTAGCTTGCCTTACAAGAAACACACTCTGCTTTTGAGAAAAGGGCACTCTTCTACTCTACTGTGTTTCTTAAGTGTTCCGAACAGTGAGCTTGCTCAGAACAAATGAACTGTGCTTCCTACACACACGGGCCATATCTAGTTCAACTCTGCTTAGGAAACTGACAAGAAAAGTAGCTCCTCTTCACTACAATACAGTGTACATGCTGGGAACAGACGCCAGTGCTATTTGCCCTGTGTATGACAATGGAGCAAAATAGTGTCTCTTCTTACCAGAAAACAACTCTTGCTCGTTGGACCAGAAACTGCATGGGATTCAACTCCTTTAGGTCTGGGAAGAAAACGCTAGCTCGCCTTACAAGAAACACACTCTGCTTTTGAGAAAAGAGCACTCTTCTACTCTGCTGTGTTTCCTATAGTGCCAGTACAGTGAGCTTGCTCAGAACAAAAGAACTGTGCTTCCTTCACACACGGGCCATATCTAGTTCAATGCTGCTTAGGAAACTGACAAGAACAGTAGCTCCTCTTCAGTCCAATACACTGTACTTGCTGGGAACAGACGCGAGTGCTATTTGCACTGTGTATGGCAATGGGAGCGCAATAGTGACTATCCTTACCAGAAAACAACTCTTACTCGTAGGACCAAAAACTGCATGTGATTCAACTCCATTTAGGACTGGGAAACAAACGCTAGCTCGCCTTACGAGAAACACACTCTGCTTTTGAGAAAAGAGCACTCTTCTACTCTACTGAGTTTCCTATATGGCCAGTACAGCAAGCTTGCTCAGAACAAAAGAACTGTGCTTCCTACACGCATGGCCATATCCAGTTCAATTCTGCTTAGGAAACTGACAAGAACAGTAGCTCCTCTTCAGTCCAACACACTCTACATGCTGGGAAAAGAGGCCAGTGCTATTTGCCCTGTGTATGACAATGGGAGCACAATAGTGTCTCTTCTTACGAGAAAACAACTCTTACTCGTAGGACCAGAAACTGCATGGGATTCAACTCCGTTTAAGACTGGGAAACAAACGCTACCTCGCCTTACAAGAAACACACTCTGCTTTTGAGAAAAGAGCATTCTTCTACTCTACTGTGTTTACCATAGGGCCAGAACAGTGAGCTTGCTCAGAACAAAAGAACTGTGCTTCCTACAAACACGGGCCATATCTAGTTCAACTCTGCTTAGGAAACTGACGAGAACAGTAGCTCCTCTTCAGTCCAATACACTGTACTTCCTGTGAACAGATGCGAGTGCTATTTGCACTTTGTATGGAAATGGGAGCGCAATAGTGACTTTCCTTACCAGAAAAAAACTCTTGCTCGTAGGACCAAAAACTGCATGTGATTCAACTCCATTTAGGACTGGGAAACAAACGCTAGCTCGCCTTACAAGAAACACACTCTGCTTTTGAGAAAAGAGCACTCTTCTATTCTCCTGTATTTCCTATAGGTCCAGTACAGCGAGCTTGCTCAGAACAAAAGAACTGTGCTTCCTACACACATGGACATATCCAGTTCAATTCTGCTTAGGAAACTGACAAGAACAGTAGCTCCTCTTCATTCCAATACACTCTACATGCTCGGAACAGACGCCAGTGCTATTTGCCCTGTTTATGACAATGGGAGCACAATAGTGTCTCTATTTACCAGAAAACAACTCTTGCTCGTAGGACCAGAAACTGCATGGGATTCAACTCCATTTAGGACTGGGAAACAAACGCTACCTCGCCTTACAAGAAACACACTCTGCTTTGAGAAAAGAGCACTCTTCTACTCTGCTGTGTTTCCTATAGTGCCAGTACAGTGAGCTTGCTCAGAACAAAAGAACGGTGATTACTTCACACACGGGCCATATCTAGTTCAATGCTGCTTAGGAAACTGACAAGAACAGTAGCTCCTCTTCAGTTCAATACACTGTACTTGCTGGGAACAGATGCGAGTGCTTTTTGCACTGTGTATGGCAATGTGAGCTCAATAGTGACTTTCCTTACCAGAAAACAACTCTTGCTCGTAGGACCAAAAACTGCAAGTGACTCAACTTTATTTAGGACTGGGAAACAAACGTTAGCTTGCCTTACAAGAAACACACTCTGCTTTTGAGAAAAGGGCACTCTTCTACTCTACTGTGTTTCTTAAGTGTTCCGAACAGTGAGCTTGCTCAGAACAAATGAACTGTGCTTCCTACACACACGGGCCATATCTAGTTCAACTCTGCTTAGGAAACTGACAAGAAAAGTAGCTCCTCTTCACTACAATACAGTGTACATGCAGGAAACAGACGCCAGTGCTATTTGCCCTGTGTATGACAATGGGAGCAAAATAGTGTCTCTTCTTACCAGAAAACAACTCTTGCTCGTTGGACCAGAAACTGCATGGGATTCAACTCCTTTTAGGTCTGGGAAGAAAACGCTAGCTCGCCTTACAAGAAACACACTCTGCTTTTGAGAAAAGGGCACACTTCTACTCTACTGTTTTTCCTATGGGGTCCGAACAGTGAGCTTGCTCAGAACAATAGAACTGTGCTTCCTCCACACACGGGCCATATCTAGTTCAATTCTGCTTAGGAAACTGACAAGAACAGTAGCTCCACTTCAGTCCAATACACTGTACTTGCTAAGAACAGCTGCGAGTGCTATTTGCACTGTGTATGGCAATGGAAGCGCAATAGTGACTTTCCTTAACAGAAAACAACTCTTGCTCGTAGGACCAAAAACTGCATGTGATTCAACTCCATTTAGGACTGGGAAACAAACGCTAGCTCGCCTTACAAGAAACACACTCTGCTTTTGAGAAAAGAGCACTCTTCTATTCTCCTGTGTTTCCTATAGGGCCAGTACAGCGAGCTTGCTCAGAACAAAAGAACTGTGCTTCCTACACACATGGCCATATCCAGTTCAATTCTGCTTAGGAAACTGACAAGAACAGTAGCTCCTCTTCAGTCCAATACACTCTACATGCTGGGAAAAGACGCCAGTGCTATTTGCCCTGTGTATGACAATGGGAGCACAATAGTGTCGCTTCTTACCAGAAAAAAACTCTTGCTCGTAGGACTAGAAACTGCATGGGATTCAACTCCATTTAGGACTGGGAAACAAACGCTAGTTCGCCTTACAAGAAACACACTCTGCTTTTGAGAAAAGAGCACTCTTCTACTCTACTGTGTTTCCCATAGGGCCAGAACAGTGAGCTTGCTCAGAACAAAAGAATTTTGCTTCCTACACACACGGGCCATATCTAGTTCAACTCTGCTTAGGAAACTGACGAGAACAGTAGCTCCTCTTCAGTCCAATACACTGTACTTCCTGGGAACAGATGCGAGTGCTATTTGCACTTTGTATGGAAATGGGAGCGCAATAGTGACTTTCCTTACCAGAAAAAAACTAGTGCTCGTAGGACCAAAAACTGCATGTGATTCAACTCCATTTAGGACTGGGAAACAAACGCTAGCTCGCCTTACAAGAAACACACTCTGCTTTTGAGAAAAGAGCACTCTTCTACTCTACTGTGTTTCCTATAGTGCCCGTACAGTGAGCTTGCTCAGAACAAAAGAACTGTGCTTCCTTCACACACGGGCCATATCTAGTTCAATGCAACTTAGGAAACTGACAAGAACAGTAGCTCCTCTTCAGTCCAATACACTGTACTTGCTGGGAACAGACGCGAGTGCTATTTGCACTGTGTATGGCAATGGGAGCGCAATAGTGACTATCCTTACCAGAAAACAACTCTTGCTCGTAGGACCAAAAACTGCATGTGATTCAACTCCATTTAGGACTGGGAAACAAACGCTAGCTCGACTTACAAGAAACACACTCTGCTTTTGAGAAAAGAGCACTCTTCTACTCTACTGTGTTTCCTATAGAGCCAGAACAGTGAGTTTGCTCAGAACAAAAGAACTGTGCTTCCTACAAATACGGCCATATCTATTTCAATTCTGCTTAGGAAACTGACAAGAACAGTAGATCCTCTTCAGTCCAATACACTGTACATGTTGGGAACAGACGCCAGTGCTATTTGCCCTGTGTATGACAATGGGAGCGCAATAGTGACTCTTCTTACCAGAAAACAACTCTTGCTCTTAGGACAAGAAACTGCATGTGATTCAACTCCATTTAGGACTGGGAAACAAACGCTAGCTCGCCTTACAAGAAACACACTCTGCTTTTGAGAAAAGAGCACTCTTCTACTCTACTGTGTTTCCTATGGAGTCCGAACAGTGAGCTTGCTCAGAACAAAAGAAATGTGCTTCCTGCACACACGGGCCATATCTAGTTCAACTCTGCTTAGGAAACTGACAAGAACAGTAGCTCCTCTTCAGTCCAATACACTGTACTTGCTGGGAACAGACGCGAGTGCTATTGGCACTGTGTATGGCAAAGGGAGGGCAATAGTGACTTTCCTTACGAGAAAACAACTCTTGCTCTTAGGACCAAAAACTGCATGTGATTCAACTCCATTTAGGACTGGGAAACAAACGATAGCTCGCCTTACAAGAAACACACTCTGCTTTTGAGAAAAAAGCACTCTTCTACTCTACTGAGTTTCCTATGGGGTCCAAACAGTGAGCATGCTCAGAACAAAAAACTGTGCTTCCTACACACACGGACCCTATCTAGTTCAACTCTGCTTAGGAAACTGACAACAACAGTAGCTCCTATTCAGTCCAATACACTGTACTTGCTGGGAAGAGACGCGAGTGCTATTAGTAATGTGTATGGCAATGGGAGTGCAATAGTGACTTTCCTTACCAGAAAACAACTCTTGCTTGTATGACCAAAAACTGCATGTGATACAACTCCTTTTAGGACTAGGAAACAAACGCTAGGTCACCTTACAAGAAACACACTCTGCTTTTGAGAAAAGAGCACTCTTCTACTCTACTGTGTTTCCTATATGGCCAGAACAGTGAGCTTGCTCAGAACAAAAGAGGTGTGCTTCCTACACACACGGACATATCTAGTTCAATTCTGCTTAGGAAACTGACAAGAACAGTAGCTCCTATTCAGTCCAATACACTGTACTTCCTGGGAACAGACGCGTATGCTATTTGCACTGTGTATGGCCATGGGAGCGCAATAGTGAATCTTTTTACCAGAACACAACTTTTGCTCGTAGGACCAGAAACTGCATGGGATTCAACACCATTTCTAACTGGGAAACAAACACTAGCTCGCCTAACAAGAAACACACTCTGCTTTTGAGAAATGAGCACTCTTCTACTCAACTGTGTTTCCTATGGCGTCTGAACAGTGAGCTTGGTCAGAAAAAAAGAACTGTGCTTCCTACACACACGGGATATATCTAGTTCAACTCTGCTTTGGAAACTGTCAAGAAAAGTAGCTCCTCTTCAGTCCAATACACTGTACTTGCTGGGAACAGACGCGAGTGCTATTTGCACTGTGTATGGCAATGGGAGCTCAATAGTGACTTTCCTTACCAGAAAACAACTCTTGCTCGTAGGACTGAAAACTGCATGTGATTCAACTCCATTTAGAACTTGGAAATAAACGCAAGCTCGCCTTACAAGAAACAGACTCTGATTTTGAGAAAACGGCACTCTTCTAATCTACTGTGTTTCCTTTGGGGTCCGAAAAATGAGGTTGCTCAGAACAAAAGAACTTTGCTTCCTACACACACGGGCCATATCTAGTTCAACTCTTTTTGGGAAACTTAGAAGAACAGTTGCTCCTCTTCAGTCCAATACACTGTACTTGCTGGGAACAGACGCCAGTGCTATTTGCACTGTGTATGGCAATTGGAGCACAATAGTGACTTTCCTTACCAGAAAACAACTCTTGCTCCTAGGACAAGAAACTGCATGTGATTCAACTCCATTTAGGACTGGGCAACAAACGCTAGCTTGCCTTACAAGAAACACACTCTGCTTTTGAGAAAAGAGCACTCTTCTACTCTACTGTGTTTCCTATGTGGCCAGAACAGTGAGCTTGCTCAGAACAAAAGAACTGTGCTTCCTACACACACGACCATATCTAGATCAATTCTGCTTAAGAAACTGACAAGAACAGTAGATACTCTTCAGTCCAATACACTGTACATGCTGGGAACCGACACCAGTGCTATTTGCCCTGTGTATGACAATGGGAGTGCAATAGTGACAATTCTTACCATAAAACAACTCTTGCTCGTAGGACCAAAAACTGCAAGTGACTCAACTTTATTTAGGACTGGGAAACAAACGTTAGCTTGCCTTACAAGAAACACACTCTGCTTTTGAAAAAAGGGCACTCTTCTACTCTACTGTGTTTCTTAAGTGTTACGAACAGTGAGCTTGCTCAGAACAAAAGAACTGTGCTTCCTACACACACGGGCCATATCTAGTTCAACTCTGCTTAGGAAACTGACAAAAAAAATAGCTCCTCTTCAGTACAATACAGTGTACATGCTGGGAACAGACGCCAGTGCTATTTGCCCTGTGTATGACAATGGGAGCACAATAGTGTCTCTTCTTACCAGAAAACAACTCTTGCTCGTAGGACCACAAACTGCATGGGATTCAACTCCATTTAGCTCTGGGAAGAAAACGCTAGCTCGCCTTACAAGTAACACGCTCTGCTTTTGAGAAAAGGGCACACTTCTACTCTACTGTGTTTCCTATGGGGTCCGAACAGTGAGCTTGCTCAGAACAATAGAACTGTGCTTCCTACACACACGGGCCATATCTAGTTCAATTCTGCTTAGGAAACTGACAAGAACAGTAGCTCCACTTCAGTCCAATACACTGTACTTGCTAAGAACAGCTGCGAGTGCTATTTGCACTGTGTATGGCAATGGAAGCGCAATAGTAACTTTCCTTACCGGAAAACAACTCTTGCTCTTAGGACCAAAAACTGCATGTGATTCAACTCCATTTAGGACTGGGAAACAAACGCTAGCTCGCCTTACAAGAAACACACTCTGCTTTTGAGAAAAGAGCACTCTTCTATTCTCCTGTGTTTCCTATAGGGCCAGTACAGCGAGCTTGCTCAGAACAAAAGAACTGTGCTTCCTACACACATGGCCATATCCAGTTCAATTCTGCTTAGGAAACTGACAAGAACAGTAGCTCCTCTTCAGTCCAATACACTCTACATGCTGGGAAAAGACGCGAGTGCTATTTGCACTGTGTATGACAATGGGAGCACTATAGTGTCGCTTCTTACCAGAAAAAAACTCTTGCTCGTAGGACTAGAAACTGCATGGGATTCAACTCCATTTAGGACTGGGAAACAAACGCTACCTCGCCTTACAAGAAACACACTCTGCTTTTGAGAAAAGAGCACTCTTCTACTCTACTGTGTTTCCCATAGGGCCAGAACAGTGAGCTTGCTCAGAACAAAAGAATTGTGCTTCCTACACACACGGGCCATATCTAGTTCAACTCTGCTTAGGAAACTGACGAGAACAGTAGCTCCTCTTCAGTCCAATACACTCTACTTCCTGGGAACAGATGCGAGTGCTATTTGCACTTTGTATGGAAATGGGAGCGCAATAGTGACTTTCCTTACCAGAAAAAAACTAGTGCTCGTAGGACCAAAAACTGCATGTGATTCAACTCCATTTAGGACTGGGAAACAAACGCTAGCTCGCCTTACAAGAAACACACTCTGCTTTTGAGAAAAGAGCACTCTTCTATTCTCCTGTGTTTCCTATAGGGCCAGTACAGCGAACTTGCTCAGAACAAAAGAACTGTGCTTCCTACACACATGGACATATCCAGTTCAATTCTGCTTAGGAAACTGACAATGACAGTAGCTCCTCTTCAGTCCAATACACTCTACATGCTGGGAACAGACGCCAGTGCTATTTGCCCTGTGTATGACAATGGGAGCACAATAGTGTCTCTATTTACCAGAAAACAACTCTAACTCGTAGGACCAGAAACTGCATGGGATTCAACTCCATTTAGGACTGGGAAACAAACGCTACTACGCCTTACAAGAAACACACTCTGCTTTTGAGAAAAGAGCACTCTTCTACTCTGCTGTGTTTCCTATAGTGCCCGTACAGTGAGCTTGCTCAGAACAAAAGAACTGTGCTTCCTTCACACACGGGCCATATCTAGTTCAATGCTGCTTAGGAAACTGACAAGAACAGTAGCTCCTCTTCAGTCCAATACACTGTACTTGCTGGGAACAGACGCGAGTGCTATTTGCACTGTGTATGGCAATGGGAGCGCAATAGTGACTATCCTTACCAGAAAACAACTCTTGCTCGTAGGACCAAAAACTGCATGTGATTCAACTCCATTTAGGACTGGGAAACAAACGCTAGCTCGCCTTACGAGAAACACACTCTGCTTTTGAGAAAAGAGCACTCTTCTACTCTACTGAGTTTCCTATATGGCCAGTACAGCAAGCTTGCTCAGAACAAAAGAACTGTGCTTCCTACACGCATGGCCATATCCAGTTCAATTCTGCTTAGGAAACTGACAAGAACAGTAGCTCCTCTTCAGTCCAACACACTCTACATGCTGGGAAAAGAGGCCAGTGCTATTTGCCCTGTGTATGACAATGGGAGCACAATAGTGTCTCTTCTTACGAGAAAACAACTCTTACTCGTAGGACCAGAAACTGCATGGGATTCAACTCCGTTTAGGACTGGGAAACAAACGCTACCTCGCCTTACAAGAAACACACTCTGCTTTTGAGAAAAGAGCATTCTTCTACTCTACTGTGTTTACCATAGGGCCAGAACAGTGAGCTTGCTCAGAACAAAAGAACTGTGCTTCCTACAAACACGGGCCATATCTAGTTCAACTCTGCTTAGGAAACTGACGAGAACAGTAGCTCCTCTTCAGTCCAATACACTGTACTTCCTGTGAACAGATGCGAGTGCTATTTGCACTTTGTATGGAAATGGGAGCGCAGTAGTGACTTTCCTTACCAGAAAAAAACTCTTGCTCGTAGGACCAAAAACTGCATGTGATTCAACTCCATTTAGGACTGGGAAACAAACGCTAGCTCGCCTTACAAGAAACACACTCTGCTTTTGAGAAAAGAGCACTCTTCTATTCTCCTGTGTTTCCTATAGGGCCAGTACAGCGAGCTTGCTCAGAACAAAAGAACTGTGCTTCCTACACACATGGACATATCCAGTTCAATTCTGCTTAGGAAACTGACAAGAACAGTAGCTCCTCTTCATTCCAATACACTCTACATGCTCGGAACAGACGCCAGTGCTATTTGCCCTGTTTATGACAATGGGAGCACAATAGTGTCTCTATTTACCAGAAAACAACTCTTGCTCGTAGGACCAGAAACTGCATGGGATTCAACTCCATTTAGGACTGGGAAACAAACGCTACCTCGCCTTACAAGAAACACACTCTGCTTTGAGAAAAGAGCACTCTTCTACTCTGCTGTGTTTCCTATAGTGCCAGTACAGTGAGCTTGCTCAGAACAAAAGAACGGTGATTACTTCACACACGGGCCATATCTAGTTCAATGCTGCTTAGGAAACTGACAAGAACAGTAGCTCCTCTTCAGTTCAATACACTGTACTTGCTGGGAACAGATGCGAGTGCTTCTTGCACTGTGTATGGCAATGTGAGCTCAATAGTGACTTTCCTTACCAGAAAACAACTCTTGCTCGTAGGACCAAAAACTGCAAGTGACTCAACTTTATTTAGGACTGGGAAACAAACGTTAGCTTGCCTTACAAGAAACACACTCTGCTTTTGAGAAAAGGGCACTCTTCTACTCTACTGTGTTTCTTAAGTGTTCCGAACAGTGAGCTTGCTCAGAACAAATGAACTGTGCTTCCTACACACACGGGCCATATCTAGTTCAACTCTGCTTAGGAAACTGACAAGAAAAGTAGCTCCTCTTCACTACAATACAGTGTACATGCTGGGAACAGACGCCAGTGCTATTTGCCCTGTGTATGACAATGGGAGCACAATAGTGTCTCTTCTTACCAGAAAACAACTCTTGCTCGTTGGACCAGAAACTGCATGGGATTCAACTCCTTTTAGGTCTGGGAAGAAAACGCTAGCTCGCCTTACAAGAAACACACTCTGCTTTTGAGAAAAGGGCACACTTCTACTCTACTGTTTTTCCTATGGGGTCCGAACAGTGAGCTTGCTCAGAACAATAGAACTGTGCTTCCTCCACACACGGGCCATATCTAGTTCAATTCTGCTTAGGAAACTGACAAGAACAGTAGCTCCACTTCAGTCCAATACACTGTACTTGCTAAGAACAGCTGCGAGTGCTATTTGCACTGTGTATGGCAATGGAAGCGCAATAGTGACTTTCCTTAACAGAAAACAACTCTTGCTCGTAGGACCAAAAACTGCATGTGATTCAACTCCATTTAGGACTGGGAAACAAACGCTAGCTCGCCTTACAAGAAACACACTCTGCTTTTGAGAAAAGAGCACTCTTCTATTCTCCTGTGTTTCCTATAGGGCCAGTACAGCGAGCTTGCTCAGAACAAAAGAACTGTGCTTCCTACACACATGGCCATATCCAGTTCAATTCTGCTTAGGAAACTGACAAGAACAGTAGCTCCTCTTCAGTCCAATACACTCTACATGCTGGGAAAAGACGCCAGTGCTATTTGCCCTGTGTATGACAATGGGAGCACAATAGTGTCGCTTCTTACCAGAAAAAAACTCTTGCTCGTAGGACTAGAAACTGCATGGGATTCAACTCCATTTAGGACTGGGAAACAAACGCTAGTTCGCCTTACAAGAAACACACTCTGCTTTTGAGAAAAGAGCACTCTTCTACTCTACTGTGTTTCCCATAGGGCCAGAACAGTGAGCTTGCTCAGAACAAAAGAATTTTGCTTCCTACACACACGGGCCATATCTAGTTCAACTCTGCTTAGGAAACTGACGAGAACAGTAGCTCCTCTTCAGTCCAATACACTGTACTTCCTGGGAACAGATGCGAGTGCTATTTGCACTTTGTATGGAAATGGGAGCGCAATAGTGACTTTCCTTACCAGAAAAAAACTAGTGCTCGTAGGACCAAAAACTGCATGTTTTTCAACTCCATTTAGGACTGGGAAACAAACGCTAGCTCGCCTTACAAGAAACACACTCTGCTTTTGAGAAAAGAGCACTCTTCTACTCTACTGTGTTTCCTATAGTGCCAGTACAGTGAGCTTGCTCAGAACAAAAGAACTGTGCTTCCTTCACACACGGGCCATATCTAGTTCAATGCTGCTTAGGAAACTGACAAGAACAGTAGCTCCTCTTCAGTCCAATACACTGTACTTGCTGGGAACAGACGCGAGTGCTATTTGCACTGTGTATGGCAATGGGAGCGCAATAGTGACTATCCTTACCAGAAAACAACTCTTGCTCGTAGGACCAAAAACTGCATGTGATTCAACTCCATTTAGGACTGGGAAACAAACGCTAGCTCGACTTACGAGAAACACACTCTGCTTTTGAGAAAAGAGCACTCTTCTACTCTACTGTGTTTCCTATAGGGCCAGAACAGTGAGTTTGCTCAGAACAAAAGAACTGTGCTTCCTACAAATACGGCCATATCTAGTTCAATTCTGCTTAGGAAACTGACAAGAACAGTAGATCCTCTTCAGTCCAATACACTGTACATGTTGGGAACAGACGCCAGTGCTATTTGCCCTGTGTATGACAATGGGAGCGCAATAGTGACTCTTCTTACCAGAAAACAACTCTTGCTCTTAGGACAAGAAACTGCATGTGATTCAACTCCATTTAGGACTGGGAAACAAACGCTAGCTCGCCTTACAAGAAACACACTCTGCTTTTGAAAAAAGAGCACTCTTCTACTCTACTGTGTTTCCTATGGAGTTCGAACAGTGAGCTTGCTCAGAACAAAAGAAATGTGCTTCCTGCACACACGGTCCATATCTAGTTCAACTCTGCTTAGGAAACTGACAAGAACAGTAGCTCCTCTTCAGTCCAATACACTGTACTTGCTGGGAACAGACGCGAGTGCTATTGGCACTGTGTATGGCAAAGGGAGGGCAATAGTGACTTTCCTTACGAGAAAACAACTCTTGCTCTTAGGACCAAAAACTGCATGTGATTCAACTCCATTTAGGACTGGGAAACAAACGATAGCTCGCCTTACAAGAAACACACTCTGCTTTTGAGAAAAAAGCACTCTTCTACTCTACTGAGTTTCCTATGGGGTCCAAACAGTGAGCATGCTCAGAACAAAAAACTGTGCTTCCTACACACACGGACCCTATCTAGTTCAACTCTGCTTAGGAAACTGACAACAACAGTAGCTCCTATTCAGTCCAATACACTGTACTTGCTGGGAAGAGACGCGAGTGCTATTAGTAATGTGTATGGCAATGGGAGTGCAATAGTGACTTTCCTTACCAGAAAACAACTCTTGCTTGTATGACCAAAAACTGCATGTGATACAACTCCTTTTAGGACTAGGAAACAAACGCTAGGTCACCTTACAAGAAACACACTCTGCTTTTGAGAAAAGAGCACTCTTCTACTCTACTGTGTTTCCTATATGGCCAGAACAGTGAGCTTGCTCAGAACAAAAGAGGTGTGCTTCCTACACACACGGCCATATCTAGTTCAATTCTGCTTAGGAAACTGACAAGAACAGTAGCTCCTATTCAGTCCAATACACTGTACTTCCTGGGAACAGACGCGTATGCTATTTGCACTGTGTATGGCCATGGGAGCGCAATAGTGAATCTTTTTACCAGAACACAACTTTTGCTCGTAGGACCAGAAACTGCATGGGATTCAACACCATTTCTAACTGGGAAACAAACACTAGCTTGCCTTACAAGAAACACACTCTGCTTTTGAGAAATGAGCACTCTTCTACTCAACTGTGTTTCCTATGGCGTCTGAACAGTGAGCTTGGTCAGAAAAAAAGAACTGTGCTTCCTACACACACGGGATATATCTAGTTCAACTCTGCTTTGGAAACTGTCAAGAAAAGTAGCTCCTCTTCAGTCCAATACACTGTACTTGCTGGGAACAGACGCGAGTGCTATTTGCACTGTGTATGGCAATGGGAGCTCAATAGTGACTTTCCTTACCAGAAAACAACTCTTGCTCGTAGGACTGAAAACTGCATGTGATTCAACTCCATTTAGAACTTGGAAATAAACGCAAGCTCGCCTTACAAGAAACAGACTCTGATTTTGAGAAAACGGCACTCTTCTAATCTACTGTGTTTCCTTTGGGGTCCGAAAAATGAGCTTGCTCAGAACAAAAGAACTTTGCTTCCTACACACACGGGCCATATCTAGTTCAACTCTTTTTGGGAAACTTAGAAGAACAGTTGCTCCTCTTCAGTCCAATACACTGTACTTGCTGGGAACAGACGCCAGTGCTATTTGCACTGTGTATGGCAATTGGAGCACAATAGTGACTTTCCTTACCAGAAAACAACTCTTGCTCCTAGGACAAGAAACTGCATGTGATTCAACTCCATTTAGGACTGGGCAACAAACGCTAGCTTGCCTTACAAGAAACACACTCTGCTTTTGAGAAAAGAGCACTCTTCTACTCTACTGTGTTTCCTATGTGGCCAGAACAGTGAGCTTGCTCAGAACAAAAGAACTGTGCTTCCTACACAAACGACCATATCTAGATCAATTCTGCTTAAGAAACTGACAAGAACAGTAGATACTCTTCAGTCCAATACACTGTACATGCTGGGAACCGACACCAGTGCTATTTGCCCTGTGTATGACAATGGGAGTGCAATAGTGACAATTCTTACCATAAAACAACTTTTGCTCGTAGGACCAAAAACTGCAAGTGACTCAACTTTATTTAGGACTGGGAAACAAACGTTAGCTTGCCTTACAAGAAACACACTCTGCTTTTGAAAAAAGGGCACTCTTCTACTCTACTGTGTTTCTTAAGTGTTACGAACAGTGAGCTTGCTCAGAACAAAAGAACTGTGCTTCCTACACACACGGGCCATATCTAGTTCAACTCTGCTTAGGAAACTGACAAAAAAAATAGCTCCTCTTCAGTACAATACAGTGTACATGCTGGGAACAGACGCCAGTGCTATTTGCCCTGTGTATGACAATGGGAGCACAATAGTGTCTCTTCTTACCAGAAAACAACTCTTGCTCGTAGGACCACAAACTGCATGGGATTCAACTCCATTTAGCTCTGGGAAGAAAACGCTAGCTCGCCTTACAAGTAACACGCTCTGCTTTTGAGAAAAGGGCACACTTCTACTCTACTGTGTTTCCTATGGGGTCCGAACAGTGAGCTTGCTCAGAACAATAGAACTGTGCTTCCTACACACACGGGCCATATCTAGTTCAATTCTGCTTAGGAAACTGACAAGAACAGTAGCTCCACTTCAGTCCAATACACTGTACTTGCTAAGAACAGCTGCGAGTGCTATTTGCACTGTGTATGGCAATGGAAGCGCAATAGTAACTTTCCTTACCAGAAAACAACTCTTGCTCGTAGGACCAAAAACTGCATGTGATTCAACTCCATTTAGGACTGGGAAACAAACGCTAGCTCGCCTTACAAGAAACACACTCTGCTTTTGAGAAAAGAGCACTCTTCTATTCTCCTGTGTTTCCTATAGGGCCAGTACAGCGAGCTTGCTCAGAACAAAAGAACTGTGCTTCCTACACACATGGCCATATCCAGTTCAATTCTGCTTAGGAAACTGACAAGAACAGTAGCTCCTCTTCAGTCCAATACACTCTACATGCTGGGAAAAGACGCGAGTGCTATTTGCACTGTGTATGACAATGGGAGCACTATAGTGTCGCTTCTTACCAGAAAAAAACTCTTGCTCGTAGGACTAGAAACTGCATGGGATTCAACTCCATTTAGGACTGGGAAACAAACGCTACCTCGCCTTACAAGAAACACACTCTGCTTTTGAGAAAAGAGCACTCTTCTACTCTACTGTGTTTCCCATAGGGCCAGAACAGTGAGCTTGCTCAGAACAAAAGAATTGTGCTTCCTACACACACGGGCCATATCTAGTTCAACTCTGCTTAGGAAACTGACGAGAACAGTAGCTCCTCTTCAGTCCAATACACTGTACTTCCTGGGAACAGATGCGAGTGCTATTTGCACTTTGTATGGAAATGGGAGCGCAATAGTGACTTTCCTTACCAGAAAAAAACTAGTGCTCGTAGGACCAAAAACTGCATGTGATTCAACTCCATTTAGGACTGGGAAACAAACGCTAGCTCGCCTTACAAGAAACACACTCTGCTTTTGAGAAAAGAGCACTCTTCTATTCTCCTGTGTTTCCTATAGGGCCAGTACAGCGAACTTGCTCAGAACAAAAGAACTGTGCTTCCTACACACATGGACATATCCAGTTCAATTCTGCTTAGGAAACTGACAATGACAGTAGCTCCTCTTCAGTCCAATACACTCTACATGCTGGGAACAGACGCCAGTGCTATTTGCCCTGTGTATGACAATGGGAGCACAATAGTGTCTCTATTTACCAGAAAACAACTCTAACTCGTAGGACCAGAAACTGCATGGGATTCAACTCCATTTAGGACTGGGAAACAAACGCTACTACGCCTTACAAGAAACACACTCTGCTTTTGAGAAAAGAGCACTCTTCTACTCTGCTGTGTTTCCTATAGTGCCCGTACAGTGAGCTTGCTCAGAACAAAAGAACTGTGCTTCCTTCACACACGGGCCATATCTAGTTCAATGCTGCTTAGGAAACTGACAAGTACAGTAGCTCCTCTTCAGTCCAATACACTGTACTTGCTGGGAACAGACGCGAGTGCTATTTGCACTGTGTATGGCAATGGGAGCGCAATAGTGACTATCCTTACCAGAAAACAACTCTTGCTCGTAGGACCAAAAACTGCATGTGATTCAACTCCATTTAGGACTGGGAAACAAACGCTAGCTCGCCTTACGAGAAACACACTCTGCTTTTGAGAAAAGAGCACTCTTCTACTCTACTGAGTTTCCTATATGGCCAGTACAGCAAGCTTGCTCAGAACAAAAGAACTGTGCTTCCTACACGCATGGCCATATCCAGTTCAATTCTGCTTAGGAAACTGACAAGAACAGTAGCTCCTCTTCAGTCCAACACACTCTACATGCTGGGAAAAGAGGCCAGTGCTATTTGCCCTGTGTATGACAATGGGAGCACAATAGTGTCTCTTCTTACGAGAAAACAACTCTTACTCGTAGGACCAGAAACTGCATGGGATTCAACTCCGTTTAGGACTGGGAAACAAACGCTACCTCGCCTTACAAGAAACACACTCTGCTTTTGAGAAAAGAGCATTCTTCTACTCTACTGTGTTTACCATAGGGCCAGAACAGTGAGCTTGCTCAGAACAAAAGAACTGTGCTTCCTACAAACACGGGCCATATCTAGTTCAACTCTGCTTAGGAAACTGACGAGAACAGTAGCTCCTCTTCAGTCCAATACACTGTACTTCCTGTGAACAGATGCGAGTGCTATTTGCACTTTGTATGGAAATGGGAGCGCAATAGTGACTTTCCTTACCAGAAAAAAACTCTTGCTCGTAGGACCAAAAACTGCATGTGATTCAACTCCATTTAGGACTGGGAAACAAACGCTAGCTCGCCTTACAAGAAACACACTCTGCTTTTGAGAAAAGAGCACTCTTCTATTCTCCTGTATTTCCTATAGGTCCAGTACAGCGAGCTTGCTCAGAACAAAAGAACTGTGCTTCCTACACACATGGACATATCCAGTTCAATTCTGCTTAGGAAACTGACAAGAACAGTAGCTCCTCTTCATTCCAATACACTCTACATGCTCGGAACAGACGCCAGTGCTATTTGCCCTGTTTATGACAATGGGAGCACAATAGTGTCTCTATTTACCAGAAAACAACTCTTGCTCGTAGGACCAGAAACTGCATGGGATTCAACTCCATTTAGGACTGGGAAACAAACGCTACCTCGCCTTACAAGAAACACACTCTGCTTTGAGAAAAGAGCACTCTTCTACTCTGCTGTGTTTCCTATAGTGCCAGTACAGTGAGCTTGCTCAGAACAAAAGAACGGTGATTACTTCACACACGGGCCATATCTAGTTCAATGCTGCTTAGGAAACTGACAAGAACAGTAGCTCCTCTTCAGTTCAATACACTGTACTTGCTGGGAACAGATGCGAGTGCTTCTTGCACTGTGTATGGCAATGTGAGCTCAATAGTGACTTTCCTTACCAGAAAACAACTCTTGCTCGTAGGACCAAAAACTGCAAGTGACTCAACTTTATTTAGGACTGGGAAACAAACGTTAGCTTGCCTTACAAGAAACACACTCTGCTTTTGAGAAAAGGGCACTCTTCTACTCTACTGTGTTTCTTAAGTGTTCCGAACAGTGAGCTTGCTCAGAACAAATGAACTGTGCTTCCTACACACACGGGCCATATCTAGTTCAACTCTGCTTAGGAAACTGACAAGAAAAGTAGCTCCTCTTCACTACAATACAGTGTACATGCTGGGAACAGACGCCAGTGCTATTTGCCCTGTGTATGACAATGGGAGCACAATAGTGTCTCTTCTTACCAGAAAACAACTCTTGCTCGTTGGACCAGAAACTGCATGGGATTCAACTCCTTTTAGGTCTGGGAAGAAAACGCTAGCTCGCCTTACAAGAAACACACTCTGCTTTTGAGAAAAGGGCACACTTCTACTCTACTGTTTTTCCTATGGGGTCCGAACAGTGAGCTTGCTCAGAACAATAGAACTGTGCTTCCTCCACACACGGGCCATATCTAGTTCAATTCTGCTTAGGAAACTGACAAGAACAGTAGCTCCACTTCAGTCCAATACACTGTACTTGCTAAGAACAGCTGCGAGTGCTATTTGCACTGTGTATGGCAATGGAAGCGCAATAGTGACTTTCCTTAACAGAAAACAACTCTTGCTCGTAGGACCAAAAACTGCATGTGATTCAACTCCATTTAGGACTGGGAAACAAACGCTAGCTCGCCTTACAAGAAACACACTCTGCTTTTGAGAAAAGAGCACTCTTCTATTCTCCTGTGTTTCCTATAGGGCCAGTACAGCGAGCTTGCTCAGAACAAAAGAACTGTGCTTCCTACACACATGGCCATATCCAGTTCAATTCTGCTTAGAAAACTGACAAGAACAGTAGCTCCTCTTCAGTCCAATACACTCTACATGCTGGGAAAAGACGCCAGGGCTATTTGCCCTGTGTATGACAATGGGAGCACAATAGTGTCGCTTCTTACCAGAAAAAAACTCTTGCTCGTAGGACTAGAAACTGCATGGGATTCAACTCCATTTAGGACTGGGAAACAAACGCTAGTTCGCCTTACAAGAAACACACTCTGCTTTTGAGAAAAGAGCACTCTTCTACTCTACTGTGTTTCCCATAGGGCCAGAACAGTGAGCTTGCTCAGAACAAAAGAATTTTGCTTCCTACACACACGGGCCATATCTAGTTCAACTCTGCTTAGGAAACTGACGAGAACAGTAGCTCCTCTTCAGTCCAATACACTGTACTTCCTGGGAACAGATGCGAGTGCTATTTGCACTTTGTATGGAAATGGGAGCGCAATAGTGACTTTCCTTACCAGAAAAAAACTAGTGCTCGTAGGACCAAAAACTGCATGTGATTCAACTCCATTTAGGACTGGGAAACAAACGCTAGCTCGCCTTACAAGAAACACACTCTGCTTTTGAGAAAAGAGCACTCTTCTACTCTACTGTGTTTCCTATAGTGCCCGTACAGTGAGCTTGCTCAGAACAAAAGAACTGTGCTTCCTTCACACACGGGCCATATCTAGTTCAATGCTGCTTAGGAAACTGACAAGAACAGTAGCTCCTCTTCAGTCCAATACACTGTACTTGCTGGGAACAGACGCGAGTGCAATTTGCACTGTGTATGGCAATGGGAGCGCAATAGTGACTATCCTTACCAGAAAACAACTCTTGCTCGTAGGACCAAAAACTGCATGTGATTCAACTCCATTTAGGACTGGGAAACAAACGCTAGCTCTCCTTACGAGAAACACACTCTGCTTTTGAGAAAAGAGCACTCTTCTACTCTACTGAGTTTCCTATATGGCCAGTACAGCTGGCTTGCTCAGAACAATAGAACTGTGCTTCCTACACGCATGGCCATATCCAGTTCAATTCTGCTTAGGAAACTGACAAGAACAGTAGCTCCTCTTCAGTCCAACACACTCTACATGCTGGGAAAAGAGGCCAGTGCTATTTGCCCTGTGTATGACAATGGGAGTACAATAGTGTCTCTTCTTACGAGAAAACAACTCTTACTCGTAGGACCAGAAACTGCATGGGATTCAACTCCGTTTAGGACTGGGAAACAAACGCTACCTCGCCTTACAAGAAACACACTCTGCTTTTGAGAAAAGAGCATTCTTCTACTCTACTGTGTTTACCATAGGGCCAGAACAGTGAGCTTGCTCAGAACAAAAGAACTGTGCTTCCTACAAACACGGGCCATATCTAGTTCAACTCTGCTTAGGAAACTGACAAGAACAGTAGCTCCTCTTCAGTCCAATACACTGTACTTCCTGTGAACAGATGCGAGTGCTATTTGCACTTTGTATGGAAATGGGAGCGCAATAGTGACTTTCCTTACCAGAAAAAAACTCTTGCTCGTAGGACCAAAAACTGCATGTGATTCAACTCCATTTAGGACTGGGAAACAAACGCTAGCTCACCTTATAAGAAACACACTCTGCTTTTGAGAAAAGAGCACTCTTCTATTCTCCTGTATTTCCTATAGGGCCAGTACAGCGAGCTTGCTCAGAACAAAAGAAGTGTGCTTCCTACACACATGGACATATCCAGTTCAATTCTGCTTAGGAAACTGACAAGAACAGTAGCTCCTCTTCAGTCCAATACACTCTACATGCTGGGAACAGACGCCAGTGCTATTTGCCCTGTGTATGACAATGGGAGCACAATAGTGTCTCTATTTACCAGAAAACAACTCTTACTCGTAGGACCAGAAACTGCATGGGATTCAACTCCTTTTAGGACTGGGAAACAAACGCTACTACGCCTTACAAGAAACACACTCTGCTTTTGAGAAAAGAGCACTTTTCTACTCTGCTGTGTTTCCTATAGTGCCAGTACAGTGAGCTTTCTCAGAACAAAAGAACTGTGCTTCCTTCACACACGGGCCATATCTAGTTCAATGCTGCTTAGGAAACTGACAAGAACAGTAGCTCCTCTTCAGTCCAATATACTGTACTTGCTGGGAACAGACGCGAGTGCTATTTGTACTGTGTATGGCAATGGGAGCGCAATAGTGACTTTCCTTACCAGAAAACAACTCTTGCTCGTAGGACCAAATACTGCATGTGACTCAACTCCATTTAGGACTGGGAAACAAACGCTAGCTCGCCTTACAAGAAACACACTCTGCTTTTGAGAAAAGAGCACTCTTCTACTCTACTGTGTTTCCTATAGGGCCAGAACAGTGAGCTTGCTCAGAACAAAGAACTGTGCTTCCTACACACAAGGGCCATATCTAGTTCAATTCTGCTTAGAAAACTGACAAGAACATTAGAACCTCTTCAGTCCAATACACTGTACATGCTGGCAACAGACGCCAGTGCTATTTGCCCTGTGTGTGAAAATGGGAGCGCAATAGTGACTCTTCTTACCAGAAAACAACTCTTGCTCCTATGACCAGAAACTGCATGTGATTCAACTCCATTTAGGACTGGGAAACAAACGATAGCTCGCCTTACAAGAAACACACTCTGCTTTTGAGAAAAGAGCACTCTTTTACTCTACTGTGTTTCCTATGGGGTCCGAACAGTGAGCTTGCTCAGAACAAAAGAACTGTGCTTCCTATACACACGGGCCATATCTAGTTCAACTCTGCTTAGGAAACTGAAAAGAACAGTAGATCCTCTTCAGTCCAATATGCTGTAGTTGCTGGGAATAGACGCCAGTGCTATTTGCAGTGTGTATGGCAATGGGAGCGCAATAGTGACTCTTCTTACCAGAAAATGCTCTTGCATGAAGGACCAGAAACTGCATGGGATTCAACTCCATTTCTGACTGGGAAAAAAACTCTAGCTCGCCTTTCAAGAAACACACTCTGCTTTTGATAAAAGGGCACTCTTCTACTCTACGTTGTTTCCTATGGGGTCCAAACAGAGCTTGCTCAGAACAAAAGAACTGTGCTTCCTACACACACGGGCCATATCTGGTACAACTCTGCTTAAAAAACTGACAAGAACAGTAGACCCTATTCAATCCAATACACTGTACTTGCTAGGAATAGACGCCAGTGCTATTTGCCCTGTGTATGACAATGGGAGAGCAATAGTGACTTTTCTTACCAGAAAACAACTCTTGCACTTAATACCAGAAACTGCATGTGATTCAACTCCATAAAGGAGTGGGAAACAAATGCTAGCTCGCCTTACAAGAAACACACTCTGCTTTTGAGAAAAGGGCACACTTCTACTCTACTGTGTTTCCTATAGGGCCAGAACAGTGAGCTTGCTCAGAACGAAAGAACTGTGCTTCCTACACACACGGGCCATATCTAGTTCAACTCTGATTAGGAAACTGACGAGAACAGTAACTCCTCTTCAGTCCAATACACTGTACTTTTTGGGAACAGACGTGAGTGCTATTTGCACTGTGTACAGCAATGGGAGCACAATAGTGACTCTTCTTACCACAAAACAACTCTTGCTCGTAGGACCAGAAACTGCATGTGATTCAACTCCATTTAGGATTGGGAAACAAACGATAGCTCGCCTTACAAGAAACACACTCTGCTTTTGAGAAAAGAGCACTCTTCTACTCTACTCTGTTTCCTATATGTTCCGAACAGTGAGCTTGCTCAGAACAAAAGAACTGTGCTTCCTACACACACGGGCCATATCTAGTTCAACTCTGCTTAGGAACCTGACAAGAACAGTAGATCCTATTCAGTGCAATACACTGTACATGCTGGGAAAAGAAGCCAGTGCTATTTGCCCTGTGTATGACAATGGGAGCACAATAGTGACTCTTCTTACCAGAAAACATCTCTTGCTCGTAGGAACAGAAACTGCATGTGATTCAATGCCATTTAGGACTTGGAAACAACCACTAGCTCGCCTTACAAGAAACACACTCTGCTTTTGAGAAAAGAGCACTCGGCTGCGCTACTGTGTTTCCTATAGGGCCTGAAGAGTGAGCTTGCTCAGAACAAAAGAACTGTGCTTCCTATACACACGGGCCATATCTAGTTCAATTCTGCTTATGAAACTGACAAGAACAGTAGCTCCTCTTCAGTCCAATACACTGTACATGCTCGGAACAGGCGCCAGTGCATTTGCCCTGTGTATGACAATGCGAGCACAATAGTGACTCTTCTTACCAGAAAACAACTCTTGCTCGTAGGACCAAAAACTGCATGTGACTCAACTCCTTTTAGGACTGGGAAACAAATGCTAGCTCGCCTTACAAGAAACACACTCTGCTTTTGAGAAAAGAGCACTCTTCTACTCTACTGTGTTTCCTCTATGGCCAGAACAGTGATCTTGCACAGAACAAAAGGACTGTGCTTCCTACACACACATGGGCCATATCTAGTTCAATTCTGCTTAGGAAACTGACGAGAACAGTATACGCGCTTCAGTCAAATACACTGCACATGCTGGGAACAGACACCAGTGCTATTTGCCCTGTGTATAACAATAGGAGCACAATAGTGATTCTTCTTACCAGAAAACAACTCTTGCTCGTAGGACCAGAAACTGCATGTGACACAACTCCATTTAGGACTGGGAAAGAAACGCTAGCTCGCCTTACAAGAAACACACTCTGCTTTTTGAGAAAAGAGCACTCTTCTACTCTACTGCGTTTCCTATAGGGCCAGAACAGTGAAAATGCTCAGAACAAAAGAACTGTGCTTCCTACACACAGGGGCCATATCTAGTTCAACTCTGCTTAGGAAACTGACAAGAACAGTAGCTCCTCTTAAGTCCAATACTCTGTACATGCAGGGAACAGACGCCAGTGCTATTTGCACTGTGTATGGCAACGGGAGCGCAATAGTGACTCTTCTTACCAGAAAACAACTCTTGCTCTAGGGACCAGAAACTGCATGTGATTCAACTCCATTTAGGATTGGGAAACAAACGCTAGCTCGCCTTTCAAGAAACACACTCTGCTTTTGAGAAAAGAGCACTCTTCTACTCTACTGTGTTTCCTATGGGGTCCGAGCAGTGAGCTTGCTCAAAACAAAAGAACTGTGCTTCCTACACACACGGGCCATATCTAGTTCAACTCTGCTTACGAAACTGACATGAACAGTAGCTCCTCTTCAGTCCAATGCACTGTACTTGCTGGAAGCAGACGCGAGTGCTATTTGCACTGTGTATGGCAAAGGGAGGGCAATAGTGACTTTCCTTACCAGAAAACAACTCTTGCTGGTAAGACCAGAAACTGCATGTGACTGAACTCCACTTAAGACTGGGAAAAAAACGCTTCCTCGCCTTACAAGAAACACACTCTGTTTTTGAGAAAAGAGCAATCATCTACTCTACTGTGTTTCCTATAGGGCTAGAACAGTGAACTTGCTCAGAACAAAAGAACTGTGCTTCCTACACCCAGGGGCCATATCTAGTTCAACTCTGCCTAGGAAACTGACAAGAACAGTAGCTCCTCTTCAGTCCAATACTCTGTACATGCTGGGAACAGACACCAGTGCTATTTGCCCTGTGTATGGCAATGGGAGCGCAATAGTGACTCTTCTTACCAGAAAACAACTCTTGCTTGTAGGACCAGAAACTGCATGTGATTCATCTCCATTTAGGTCTGGGAAGCAAACGCTATCTCGCCTTACAAGAAACACACTCTGCTTTTGAGAAAAGAGCACTGAGTTTCCTACGGGGTCCGCACAGTGAGCTTGCTCAGAACAAAAGAACTGGGCTTCTTATACACACGGGCCATATCTAGTTCAACTCTGCTTAGGAAACTGACAAGAACAGTAGCTCCTCTTAAGTCCAATACTCTGTACATGCAGGGAACAGACGCCAGTGCTATTTGCACTGTATATGGCAATGGGAGCGCAATAGTGACTCTTCTTACCAGAAAACAACTCTTGCTCGTAGGACCAGAAACTGCATGTGATTCAACTCCATTTAGGATTGGGAAACAAACGCTAGCTCGCCTTACAAGAAACACACTCTGCTTTTGCGAAAAGAGCACTCTTCTACTCTACTGTGTTTCCTATGGGGTCCGAGCAGTGAGCTTGCTCAGAACAAAAGAACTGTGCTTCCGACACACACGGGCCATATCTAGTTCAACTCTGCTTACGAAACTGACATGAACAGTAGCTCCTCTTCAGTCCAATACACTGTACTTGCTGGAAGCAGACGCGAGTGCTATTTGTACTTTGTATGGCAAAGGGAGGGCAATAGTGACTTTCCTTACCAGAAAACAACTCTTGCTGGTAAGACCAGAAACTGCATGTGACTCAACTCCATTTAAGACTGGGAAAAAAACGCTAGCTCGCCTTACAAGAAACACACTCTGCTTTTGAGAAAAGAGCAATCATCTACTCTACTGTGTTTCCTATAGGGCTAGAACAGTGAACTTGCTCAGAACAAAAGAACTGTGCTTCCTACACCCAGGGGCCATATCTAGTTCAACTCTGCCTAGGAAACTGACAAGAACAGTAGCTCCTCTTCAGTCCAATACTCTGTACATGCTGGGAACACACCAGTGCTATTTGCCCTGTGTGTGGCAATGGGAGCGCAATAGTGACTCTTCTTACCAGAAAACAACTCTTGCTTGTAGGACCAGAAACTGCATGTGATTCATCTCCATTTAGGTCTGGGAAGCAAACGCTATCTCGCCTTACAAGAAACACACTTTGCTTTTGAGAAAAGAGCACTGAGTTTCCTACGGATTCCGCACAGTGAGCTTGCTCAGAACAAAAGAACTGGGCTTCCTATACACACGGGCCATATCTAGTTCAACTCTGCTTAGGAAACTGACAAGAACAGTAGCTCCTCTTCAGTCCAATACACTGTACTTGCTGGGAACAGACGTGAGTGCTATTTGTGCTGTGTATGGCAAAGGGAGCGCAATAGTGACTTTCCTTACCAGAAAACAACTCTTGCTCGTATGCCCAAAAACTGCATGTGATTCAACTCCATTTAGGGGTGGGAAACAAAGGCTAGCTCACCTTACAAGAAACACACTCTGCTTTTGAGAAAAGAGCACTCTTCTACTCTACTGTGTTTCCTATAGGGCCAGAACAGTGAGCTTGCTCAGAGCAAAGAACTGTGCTTCCTACACACACGGGCCATATCTAGTTCAATTCTGCTTAGGAAACTGACAAGAATATTAGAACCTCTTCAGTCCAATACACTGTACATGCTGGCAACAGACGCCAGTGCTATTTGCCCTGTGTGTGAAAATGGGAGCGCAATAGTGACTCTTCTTACCAGAAAACAACTCTTGCTCGTATGACCAGAAACTGCATGTGATTCAACTCCACTTAGGACTGGGAAACAAATGCCAGCTCGCCTTACAAGAAACACACTCTGCTTTTGAGAAAAGAGCAATTTTCTACTCTACTGTGTTTCCTATGGGGTCCAAAATGTGAGGTTTCTCAGAACAAAAGAACTGCGCTTCCTACACACACGGACCATATCTAGTTCAACTCTGATTAGGAAACTGACAAGAACAGTAGCTCCTCTTCAGTCCAATACACTGTACTTGCTGGGAACAGAATCGAGTGCTATTTGCACTGCGTATGGCAATGGGAGCACAATAGTGACTCTTCTTACCAGAAAACAACTCTTGCTCGTAGAACCAAAAACTGCATGTCATTCAACTCCTTTTAGGACTGGGAAACAAACATTAGCTCGCCTT
Organism: Peromyscus eremicus; assembly: GCF_949786415.1. Taxonomy (NCBI): domain Eukaryota; kingdom Metazoa; phylum Chordata; class Mammalia; order Rodentia; family Cricetidae; genus Peromyscus; species Peromyscus eremicus. The sequence continues at coordinate 110,446 of NW_026735123.1, forward strand.
ACAAGAAACACACTCTGCTTTTGAGAAATGAGCACTCTTCTACTCTACTGTGTTTCCTATAGGTCCAGAAGAGTGAGCTTGCTCAGAACAAACGAACTGTGCTTCCTACACACACGGGCCATATCTAGTTCAACTCCCCTTAGGAAAATGACAAGTCCAATACACTGTACTTGCTGGGAACAGACGCGAGTGTTATTTGCACTGTGTATGGCAAAGGGAGCGCAATAGTGACTCTTCTTACCAAAAAACAACTCTACTAGTAGGACCAGAAACTGCTTGTGATTCAACTTCATTTACGACTGGGAAACAAAAGCTAGCTCGCCGTACAAGAAACACACTCTGCTTTTCAGAAAAGAGCACTCTTCTACTCTACTGTGTTTTCTATGGTGTCAGAACAGTGAGCTTGCTCAGAACAAAAGAACTGTGCTTCCTACACACACGGGCCATATCTAGTTCAACTCTGCTTACGAAACTGACAAGAACAGTAGCTCCTCTTCAGTCCAATACACTGTACTTGCTGGAAACAGACGCGAGTGCTATTTGCACTGTGTATGGCAAAGGGAGCACAATAGTGACTTTCATTACCAGAAAACAACTCTTGCTGGTAGGACCAAAAACTGCATGTAATTCAACTCCATTTAGGACTGGGAAACAAACGCTAGCTCGCCTTACAAGAAACACACTCTGCTTTTGAGAAAAGAGCACTCTTCTACTCTACTGTGTTTCCTATGGGGTCCCAGCAGTGAGCTTGTTCAGAACAAAAGAACTGTGCTTCCTACACACACGGGCCATATCTAGTTCAACTCTGCTTACGAAACTGACAAGAACAGTAGCTCCTCTTCAGTCCAATACACTGTACTTGCTGGAAGCAGACGCGAGTGCTATTTGCACTGTGTATGGCAAAGGGAGGACAATAGTGACTTTCCTTTCCAGAAAACAACTCTTGCTGGTAGGACCAGAAACTGCATGTGACTCAACTCCATTTCAGACTGGGAAAAAAACGCTAGCTCGCCTTACAAGAAACACAATCTGCTTTTGAGGAAAGAGCACTCTTCTACTCTACTGTGTTTCCTATATGGCCAGAACAGTGAACTTGCTCTGAACAAAAGAACTGTGCTTCCTACACACAGGGGCCATATCTAGTTCAACTCTGCCTACGAAACTGACAAGAACAGTAGCTCCTCTTCAGTCCAATACTCTGTACATGCTGGGAACAGACACCAGTGCTATTTGCCCTGTGTATGGCAATGGGAGCGCAATAGTGACTCTTCTTACCAGTAAACAACTCTTGCTTGTAGGACCTGAAACTGCAAGTGATTCATCTCCATTTAGGTCTGGGAAGCAAACGCTATCTCGCCTTACAAGAAACACACTCTGATTTGAGAAATGAGCACTGAGTTTCCTATGGGGTCCGCACAGTGAGCTTGCTCAGAACAAAAGAACTGGGCTTCCTATACACACGGGCCATATCTAGTTCAACTCTGCTTAGGAAACTGACAAGAACAGTAGCTCCTCTTCAGTCCAATACACTGTACTTGCTGGGAACAGACGTGAGTACTATTTGCCCTGTGTATGACAATGGGAGCACAATAGTGACTCTTCCTACCAGAAAACAACTCTTGCTCGTAGAACCAAAAACTGCATGTCATTCAACTCCTTTTAGGACTGGGAAACAAACATTAGCTTGCCTTACAAGAAACACACTCTGCTTTTGAGAAATGAGCACTCTTCTACTCTACTGTGTTTCCTATGGTGTCCGAACAGTGAGCTTGCTCAGAACAAAAGAACTGTGCTTCCTACACACACGGGCCATATCTAGTTCAACTCTGCTTATGAAAATGACAAGTCCAATACACTGTACTTGCTGGGAACAGACGCGAGTGCTATTTGCACTGTGTATGGCAAAGGGAGCGCAATAGTGACTCTTCTTACCAAAAAACAACTGTACTAGTAGGACCAGAAACTGCTTGTGATTCAACTTCATTTACAACTGGGAAACAAAAGCTAGTTCGCCGTACAAGAAACACACTCTGCTTTTCAGAAAAGAGTACTCTTCTACTCTACTGTTTTTCCTATGGGGTCCGAACAGTGAGCTTGCTCAGAACAAATGAACTGTGCTTCCTACACACACGGGCCATATCTAGTTCAAGTCTGCTTAGGAAACTGACAAGAACAGTAGCTCCTCTTCAATCCAATACACTGTACTTGCTGGGAGCAGACGCGAGTGCTATTTGCACTATGTATGGCAATGGGAGCACAATAGTGACTCTTCTTACCAGAAAACAACTCTTGCTCTTAGGACCAGAAACTGCACGTGATTAACTCCATTTAGGATTGGGAAACAAACGATAGCTCGCCTTACACTACACACTCAGCTTTTGAGAGAAGAGCACTCTTCTACTCTACTGTGTTTCCTATAGGGCCAGAACAGAGAGCTTGCTCAGAACAAAAGAACTGTGCTTCCTGCATACACGGCCATATCTAGTTCAATTGTGCTTAGGAAACTGACAAGAACAATAGATCCTTTTCAGTCCAATACACTGTACATGCTGGCAACAGACGCGAGTACTGTTTGTACTGTGTATGGCAATGGGAACCCAATAGTGACTCTTCTTAATAGAAAACTACTCTTGTCGTAGGACCAAAAACTGCATGTGACTCAACTCCATTTAGGACTGGGAAACAAACGCTAGCTCGCCTTACAAGAAACACACTGTGCTTTTTAGAAAAGAGCACACTTCTACTCAACTGTGTTTCCTATAGGGCCAGAACAGTGAGCTTGCTCAGAACAAAGAACTGTGCTTCCTACACACACGGGCCATATCTTGTTCAATTCTCCTTAGGAAACTGACAAGAACAGTAGAACCTCTTCAGTCCAATATGCTGTACTTGGTGGGAACAGACACCAGTGCTATTTGCAGTGTGTATGGCAATGTAAGCGCAATAGTGACTCTTCTTACCATAAAAAGCTCTTGCTTGTAGGACCAGAAACTGCATGGGATTCAACTCCATTTCTGACTGGGAAACAAACTCTAGCTCGCCTTTCAAGAAACACACTCTGCTTTTGATAAAATGGCACTCTTCTACTCTACGGTGTTTCCTATGGCGTCCAACCAGTGAGCTTGCTCAGAACAAAAGAACTGTGCTTCCTACACACACGGGCCATATCTGGTACAACTCTGCTTAGGAAACTGACAAGAACAGTAGCTCCTCTTCAGTCCAATACACTGTACTTGCTAGGAACAGACGCCAGTGCTATTTGCCCTGTGTATGACAATGGGAGCGCAATAGTGATTCTTCTTACCAGAAAACAACTCTTGCTCTTAGTACCAGAAACTGCATGTGATTCAACTCAATATAGGACTGCGAAAAAAACGCTAGCTCGCCTTACAAGAAACACACTCTGCTTTTGAGAAAAGAGCACTCTTCTACTCTACTGTGTTTCCTATGGTGTCTGAACAGTGAGCTTGCTCAGAAGAAAAGAACTGTGCTTCCTACACACACGGGCCATATCTAGTTCAACTCTGCTTAGGAAACTGACAAGAAGAGTAGCTCCTCTTCAGTCCAATACTCTGTACATGCAGGATACAGAGGCGAGAGCTATTTGCACTGAGTATGGCAATGGTAGCGCAATAGTGACTATTCTTAAAAGAAAAAAACTCTTGCTCGTAGGATCAGAAACTGCACGGGATTCAATTCCATTTCTGACTGGGAAACAAACACTAGCTCGCCTTTCAATAAACACACTCTGCTTTTGAGAAAAGAGCACTCTTCTACTCTATTGTGTTTCCTATGGGGTCCAAACAGTGAGCTTGCTCAGAACAAAGAACTGTTTTTTCTACACACATGGCCATATCTAGTTCAATTCTGCGTAGGAACCTGACAAGAACAGAAGATCCTCTTCAGTCCAATACACTGTACTTGCTGGGAACCAATGAGAGTGCTATTTGCCCTGTGTATGACAATGGGAGCACAATAGTGACTCTTATTACCAGAAAACAAATCTTGCTCGTAGGACCAGAAACTGCATGTGATTCAACTCCATTTACGACTGCGAAACAAACGCTAGCTCGCCTTACAAGAAACACTCTCTGATTTTGAGAAAAGAGCACTCTTTTACTCTACTGTGTTTCCTATGGTGTCCGAGCAGTGAGCTTGCTCAGAACAAAAGAACTGTGCTTCCTACACACACGGGCCATATCTAGTTCAACTCTGCTTAGGAAACTGACAAGAACAGTAGCTCCTCTTCAGTCCAATACACTGTACTTGCTGGAAACAGACGCGAGTGCTCTTTGCACTGTGTATGGCAAAGGGAGGGCAATAGTGAATTTCCTTACCAGAAAACAACTCTTGCTGGTAGCACCAAAAGCTGCATGTGATTCAACTCCATTTCGGACTGGGAAACAAACGCTAGCTCGCCTTACAAGAAACACACTCTGCTTTTGAGAAAAGAGCACTCTTCTACTCTACTGTGTTTCCTATAGGGCCAGAACAGGAGTTTGCTCAGAACAAAAGAACTGGCTTCCTACATACACAGCCATATCTAGTTAAATTCTGCTTAGGAAACTGACAAGAACAAAAGATCCTTTTCAGTCCAATACGCTGTACCCGCTGGGAACAGAGGTGAGTGCTATTTGTAGTGTTTATGGCAATGGGAGTCCAACAGTGACTATTCTTACCAGAAAACTACTCTTTCTCGTAGGACCAAAAACTGCATGTGACTCAACTCCATTTAGGACTGGGAAACATACGCTAGCTCATCTTACATGAAACACACTCAGCTTTTGAGAAAAGAGCACTCTTCTACTCTGCTGTGTTTCCTATAGGGCCAGAACAGTGAGTTTGCTCAGAACAAAAGAACTGTGCTTCCTACACACACGAGCCATATCTATTTCAATTCTTTTTAGGAAACTGACAAGAACAGTAGAACCTTTTCAGTCCAATACACTGTACATGCTGGGAACAGACGCCAGTGCTATTTGCCCTGTATATGACAATGGGAGCACAATAGTGACTCTTCTTACCAGAAAAAAACTCTTGCTCGTAGGACCAGAAACTGCACGGGATTCAATTCCATTTCTGACTGGGAAACAAACACTAGCTCGCCTTTCAAGAAACACAATCAAATTTTGAGAAAAGAGCACTCATCTACTCTACTGTGTTTCCTATGATGTCCGCACAGTGTGCTTTCTCAGAAAAAAAGAACTGTGCTTCCTAAACACACGGGTCATATCTAGTTCAACTCTGCTTAGGAAACTGACAAGAACAGTAGCTGCTCTTCAGTCCAATACGCTGTACTTGCTGGAAACAGACGCCAGTGCTATTTGCACTGTTTATGGCAATGGGAGCGCAATAGTGACTCTTCTTACCAGAAAAGAACTCTTGCTAGTAGGACCAGAAACTGCATGGGATTCAACTCAATTTCTGACTGGGAAAAAAACACTAGCTTGCCTTTCAAGAAACACAATCAAATTTTGAGAAAAGAGCACTCATCTACTCTACTGTGTTTCCTATGATGTCCGCACAGTGTGCTTTCTCAGAAAAAGAGAACTATGCTTCCTACACACATGGGCCATATCTAATTCAACTTTGCTTAGGAAACTGACAAGAACAGTAGCTCCTCTTCAGTCCAATACACTGTACTTGCTGGGAACAGACGCGAGTGCTATTTGTACTGTGTATGGCAATGGGAGCACAATAGTGACTCTTCTTACCAGAAAACCACACTTGCTCTTAAGACCACAAACTTCATGTGACTCAACTCCATTTAGGACTAGGAAACAAACGCTAGCTCTGCTCACAAGAAACACACTCTGCTTTTGAGAAAATAGCACTCTTCTACTCTACTGTGTTTCCTCTATGGCCAGAACAGTGAGCTTGCTCAGAGCAAAAGGACTGTGCTTCCTACACACACGGGCCATATCTTGTTCAATTCTGCTTGGGAAACTGACGAGAACAGTATACCTCTTCAGTCAAATACACTGCACATGCTGGGAACAGACACCAGTGCTATTTGCCCTGTGTCTGACAATCGGAGCCCAATAGTGACTATTCTTACCAGAAAACAACTCTTGCTCCTAGGACCAGAAACTGCATGTGATTCAACTCCATTTAGGACTGGGAAACAAACGCTAGCTAGCCTTAGAAGAAACACACTCTGCTTTTGAGAAAAGAGCACTCTTCTACTCTACTGTGTTTCCTATAGGGCCAGAACAGTGAGCTTGCTCAGAACAAAAGAACTGTACTTCCTACACACACGGGCCATATCTAGTTCAACTCTGCTTAGGAAACTGAGAAGAAAAGTAGCTCTTCTTCAGTCCAATACACTGTACATGCTGGGAACAGACGCGAGTGCAATTTGCACTGTGTATGGCAATGAGAGCACAATAGTGACATTCCTTACCAGAAAACAACTCTTGCTCATAGGACCAAAAAATGCATGTCATTCAACTCCATTTAGAACTGGGAAATAAATGCTAGCTCGCCTTACAAGAAACAAACTCTGCTTTTGAGAAAAGAGCACTCTTCTACTCTACTGTGTTTCCTATAGCGCCAGAACAGTAAGCTTGCACAGAACAAAAGAAGTGTGCTTCCTACACACACGGCCATATCTAGTTCAATTCAGCTTAGGAAACTGCCAAGAACAGTATACCCTCTTCAGGCAAATACACTGCACATGCTGGGAACAGACACCAGGACTATTTGCCCTGTGTATGACAATGGGAGCGCAATAGTGACTCTTCTTACCAGAAAACAACTCTTGCTCGTAGGACCTGAAACTGCATGTGACTCAACTCCATTTAGGACTGGGAAACAAATGCTAGCTCGCCTTACAAGAAACACACTCTGCTTTTGAGAAAAGAGCACTCTTTTACTCTACCGTGTTTCCTATGGGGTCGTAACAGTGAGCTTGCTCAGAACAAAAGAACTGTGCTTCCTACACACATGGGCCATATCTAGTTCAACTCTGCTTAGGAAACTGACAAGAACAGTAGCTCCTCTTCAGTCCAATACACTGTACTTGCTGGGAACAGACGCAAGTACTATTAGCACTCTGTATGGTAATGGGAGCACAATAGTGACTTTCCCTACCAGAAAACAACTCTTGCTCGTAGGACCTGAATCTGCATGTGATTCAACTCCATTTAGGACTGGGAAACAAATGCTAGCTCGCCTCATGAGAAACACACATGTGCTTTTGAGAAAATAGCACTCTTCTACTCTATTTTGTTTCCTATGGGGTCCGAACAGTGAGCTTGCTCAAAACAAAAGAACTGTGCTTCCTACACACACGGCCATATCTTGTTCAATTCTGCTTAGGAACCTGACAAGAACAGTAGATTCTCTTCAGTCCAATACACAGTACATGCTGGGAACCGACGCCAATGCTATTTGCCCTGTGTATGACATGGGAGCACAATATTGACTCTTCTTACCAGAAAACAACTCTTGCTCATAGGACCAGAAACTGCATATAACTCAACTCCATTTAGGACTGGGAAACAAACGCTAGCTCACCTTACAAGAAACACACTCTGCTTTTGAGAAAAAAGCACTCTTTTACTCTACTGTGTTTCCTTTAGGGCCAGAACCGTCAGCTTGCTCAGAACAAAAGAACTGTGCTTCCTACACACAGGGACCATATCCAGTTCAACTCTGCTTAGAAAACTGACAAGAACAGTAGATCCTGTTTAGTCCAATATACTGTACTTGCTGGGAACAGACGCCAGTGCTATTTGCACTGTGTATGGCAATGGGAGCGCAATAGTGACTCTTCTTACCAGAAAACAACTCTTGCTCCTAGGACCAGAAACTTCATGTGATTCAACTCCATTTAGGACTGGCAAACAAACGCTAGCTCGCCTTACAAGAAACACACACTGCTTTTGATAAAAGAGCACTCTTCTACTCTACTGTGTTTCTATAGGGCCAGAACAGTGAGCTTGCTCAGAACAAAAGAACTGTGCTTCCTACACACACGGGTCATATCTAGTTCATCTCTGCTTAGGAAACTGACAAGAACAGTAGCTCCTCTTCAGCCAAATACACTGTACCTGCTGGAAACAGACGCGAGTGCTATTTGCACTGTGTATGGCAAAGGGAGCACAATAGTGACTTTCCTTACTAGCAAACAACTCTTGCTGGTAGGAACAAAAACTGCATGTGATTCAACTCCATTTAGGACTGGGAAACAAAAGCTAGCTCGCCTTACAAGAAACACACTCTGCATTTGAGAAAAGAGCACTCTTCTACTCTACTGTGTTTCCTATAGGGCCAGGACAGTAAGCTTGCACAGAACAAAAGAAGTGTGCTTCCTACACACACGGCCATATCTAGTTCAATTCAGCTTAGCAAACTGACAAGAACAGTATACCCTCTTCAGGCAAATACACTGCACATGCTGGGAACAGACACCAGTTGTATTTGCCCTGTGTATGACAATGGGAGCACAATAGTGACTCTTCTTACCAGAAAACAACTCTTGCTCGTAGGACCAGAAACTGCATGTGATTCAACTCCATTAGGACTGGGAAACAAACGCTAGCTCGCCTTACAAGAAACACACTCTGCTTTTGAGAAAAGAGCACTCTTCTACTCTACTGTGTTTCCTATGGGTCCGAACAGTGAGATTGCTCAGAACAAAAGAACTGTGCTTCCTACACACGGGCCATATCTAATTAAACTCTGCTTAGGAAACTGACAAGAACAGTAGCTCCTCTTCAGTCCAATACACTGTACTTGCTGGAAACAGACACGAGTGCTATTTGCACTGTGTTTGGCAAAGGAAGCGCAATAGTGACTTTCCTTACCAGAAAACAATTCTTGCTGGTAGGACCAAAAACTGCATGTGATTCAACTCCATTTAGGACTGGGAAACAAACGCTAGCTCGCCTTATAAGAAACACACTCTGCTTTTGAGAAAAGTGCACTCTTCTACTCAATTGTGTTTCCTATAGGGCCAGAACAGTGTGCTTGTTCAGAACAAAAGGACTGTGCTTCCTACACACACGGGCCATATCTAGTTCAATTCTTCGGAAGCTGACAAGAAGAGTAGATACTCTTCAGTCCAATACACTGTACATGCTGGGAACAGACGCCAGTGCTATTTGCCCTGTGTATGACAACGGGAGCGCAATAGTGACTCTTCTTACCAGAAAAAAACTCTTGCTCATAGGACCAGAAACTGCATGTGATTCAACTCCATTTAGGACTGGGAAACAAACGCTAGCTCGCCTTACAAGAAACACACTCTGCTTTTGAGAAAAGTGCACTCTTCTACTTAATTGTGTTTCCTACGGGGTCCGAACAGCGAGCTTACTCAGAACAAAAAACCTGTGCTTCCTACACACATGGGCCATATCTGGTTCAACTCTGCTTAGGAAACTGACAAGAACAGTAGCTCCTCTTCAGTCCAATACACTGTACTTGCTGGGAACAGACGCAAGTACTATTAGCACTCTGTATGCTAATGTGAGCGCAATAGTGACTTTCCTTACCAGAAAACAACTCTTGCTCGTAGGACATGAAACTGCATGTGATTCAACTCCATTTAGGACTGGGAAAAAAATGCTAGCTCGCTTTACGAGAAACACACATGTGCTTTTGAGGAAATAGCCCTCTTCTACTCTATTTTGTTTCCTATGGGGTCCAAACAGAGAACTTTCTCGGAACAGAAGAACTGTGCTTCCTACACCCGGGCCATATCTAGTTCAACTCTGCTTAGGAAACTGACAAGAGAAGTAGCTCCTCTTCAGTCCAATACACTGTACTTGCTGGCAACAGATGCGAGTGCTATTTGCAGTGTGTATGGCAATGGGAGCCCAATAGTGACTTTCTTACCAGGAAGCAACTCTTGCTCATAGGACCAAAAACTGCATGTGATTCAACTCCATTAAGGACTGGGAAACAAACGCTAGCTCGCCTTACAAGTAACACACTCTGCTTTTGAGGAAGGAGCACTCTTCTACTCTACTGTGTTTCATTTAGCGCCAGAACAGTGAGCTTGCTCAGAACAAAAGAACTGTGCTTCCTACACACACAGGCCATATCTAGTTCAATTCTGCTTAGGAAACTGACAAGAACAGTAGATCCTCTTCAGTCCAATACACTGTACTTGCTGGGAACAGACGTGAGTGCTATTTGCACTGTGTATGACAATGGGAGCACAATTGTGACTCTTCATACCACAAAACAAGTCATGCTCATAGGACCAGAAACTGCATGTGATTCAACTCCATTTAGGACTGGGAAACAAACACTAGCTCGACTTACAAGAAACACACTCGGCTTTTGAGAAAACAGCACTCTTCTACTCTACTGTGTTTCCTATAGCGCCAGAACAGTGAGCATGCTCAGAACAAAGAACTGTGCTTCCTACACATGGCCATATCTACTTCAATTTTGCTTAGGAAACTGACAAGAACAGTAGATCCTCTTCAGTCCAATACACTGTACTTGCTGGGAACAGACGCCAGTGCTATTTGCATTGTGTATGACAATGGGAGCGCAATAGTGACTCTTCTTACCACAAAACAATTCTTGCTCGTAGGACCAGAAACTGCATGTGATTCAACTACATTTAGGACTGGGAAAGAAACGCTCGCTCGACTTACAAGAAACACACTCTGCTTTTGTGGAAAGAGCATTTTTCTACTCTACTGTGTTTCCTATATGGCCAGAACAGTGAGCTTGCTGACTACAAAAGAACTGTGCTTCCTACACACATGGGCCATATCTAGTTCAACTCTGCTTAGGATCCATACAAGAACAGTAGATCCTCTTCAGTCCAATACACTGTACATGCTGGGAACAGACGCCAGTGCTATTTGCCCTGTGTATGACAATGGGAGCGCAACAGTGACTCTTATTACCAGAAAAAACTCTTGCTCGTAGGACCAGAAACTACATGTGATTCAACTCCATTTAGGACTGGGAAACAAACGCTAGCTCGCCTTACAAGAAACATGCTCTGCTTTTGAGAATAGGGCACACATCTACTCTACTGTGTTTCCTATGGGGTCCAAACAGTGAGCCTGCTCAGAAAAAAAGAACTGTGCTTCCTACACACACGGGTCATATCTAATTCAACACTGCTTAGGATCCTGACAAGAACAGTAGATCCTCTTCAGTCCAATACACTGTACATGCTCGGAACAGACGCCAGTGCTATTTGCCCTGTGTATGACAATGGGAGCACAAAAGTTACTCTTATTACCAGAAAAATCTCTTGCTCGTAGGACATGAAACTACATGTGATTCAATTCCATTTAGCACTGGGAAACAAACGCTAGCTCGCCCTACAAGAAACACACTCTGCTTTTGAGAAAAGAGCACTCTTGTACTCTACTGTGTTTTCTATGGCGTCCGAACAGTGAGCTTGCTGAGAACGAAAGAACTGTGCTTCCTACACACACGGGCCATATCTAGTTCAATTCTGCATAGGAAACTGACAAGAACAGTAGCTCCTCTTCAGTCCAATACACTGTACTTGCTGGGAACAGATGCAAGGGCTGTTTGTACTGTGTATGGCAATGGGAGCGCAATAGTGACTTTCCTTACCAGAAAACAACTCTTGCTCGTAGGACCTAAAACTGCATGTGATTAAACTCCATTTAGGACTGGAAAACAAACGCTAGCTCGCCTTACAAGAAACACACTCTGCTTTTGAGAAAAGAGCTCTCTTCTACTCTACTGTGTTTCCTATGGGGTTCGAAGAGTGCGCTTGCTCAGAACAAAAGAACTGTGCTTCCTACACACAAGTGCCATATCTAGTTCAACTCTGCTTAGGAAACTGACAAGAACAGTAGCTCCTCTTCAGTCCAATACACTGTACTTGCTGGGAACAGACGCGAGTGCTATTTGTACTGTGTATGGCAATGGGAGCACAATAGTGACTCTTCTTACCAGAAAACAACTCTTGCTCGTAAGACCAAAAACTGCATTTGATTCAACTCCATTTAGGACTGGGAAACAAACGCAAGCTTGCCTTACAAGAAACACACTCTGCTTTTGAGAAAACAGCACTCATCTACTCTCCTGTGTTTCCTATAGGGCCAGAACAATGAGCTTGCTCAGAACAAAAGAACTGTGCTTCCTATACACACGGTCCATATCTACTTCAACTCTGCTTAGGAAACTGACAAGAACAGTAGCTCCTCTTCAGTCCTATACACTGTACTTGCTGGGAACAGACGCCAGTGCTATTTGCACTGTGTATGGCAAAGGGAGCTCAATAGTGACTTTCCTTACCAGAAAACAACTCTTGCTCGTATGACCAAAAACTGCATGTGATTCAACTCCATTTAGGACTGGGAAACAAACGCTAGCTCACCTTACAAGAAACACACTCTGCTTTTGAGAAAAGAGCACTCTTCTACTCTACTGTGTTTCCTATAGGTCCAGAAGAGTGAGCTTGCTCAGAACAAACGAACTGTGCTTCCTACACACACGGGCCATATCTAGTTCAACTCTACCTAGGAACCTGACAAGAACAGTAGATCCTCTTCAGTCGAATACACTGTACATGCTGGGAACAGACGCCAGTGCTATTTGCCCGGTGTATGACAATGGGATCGCAATAGAGACTCTTCTTACCAGAAAACAACTCTTGATCGTAGGACCAGAAACTGCATGGGATTCAACTCCATTTAGGACTGGGAAACAAACGCTAGCTCACCTTACGAGAAACACACTCTGCTTTTGAGAAAAGAGCACTCTTCTACTCTACTGTGTTTCCTATAGTGCCAGAACAGTGAGCTTGCTCAGAACAAAAGAACTGTGCTTCCTACACACACGGGCCATATCTAGTTCAACTCTGCTTAGGAAACTGACATGAACAGGAGGTCCTCTTCAGTCCAATACACTGTATTTGCTGGGAACAGACGCGAGTGCTATTTGCACTGAGTACAGCAATGGGAACACAATAGTGACTCTTCTTACCAGAAAACAACTCTTGCTCGTAGGACCAGAAACTGCATGGAATTCAACTCCATTTAGGACTGGGAAACAAACGCTAGCTCGCCTTACAAGAAACACACTCTGCTTTTGAGAAAAGAGCACTCTTCTACTCTACTGTGTTTCCTATGGGGTCCGAACAGTGAGCTTCCTCAGAACAAAAGAACTGTGCTTCCTACATCCGGGCCATATCTAGTTCAACTCTGCTTAGGAAACTGACAAGAGAAGTAGCTCTTCTTCAGTCCAATACACTGTACTTGATGGGAACAGATGCGAGTGCTACTTGCACTGTGTATGGCAATGGGAGCGCAATAGTGACTTTCCTTACCTCAAAGCAACTCTTGCCTGTAAGACCAAAAACTGCATGTGATTTAACTCCATTTAGGACTGGGAAACAAACGCTAGCTTGCCTTACAACAAACACAATCTGCTTTTGAGGAAAGAGCACTATTTTACTCTACTGTGTTTTCTAGAGTGCCAGAACAGTGAGCTTGCTCAGAACAAAAGAACTGTGCTTCCTACACACACGTGCCATATCTAGTTCAATTCTGCTTAGGAAACTGACAAGAACAGTAGATCCTCTTCAGTCCAATACACTGTACTTGCTGGGAAAAGACGCCAGTGAGATTTGCACTGTGTATGACAATGGGAATGCAATAGTGTCTCTTCTCACCACAAAACAACTCTTGCTCGGAGGACCAGAAACTCCATGTGATTCAACTCCACTTAGGACTGGGAAACAAACGCTAGCTCGCCTTACAAGAAACACACTCTACTTTTGAGAAAAGAGCACTCTTCTACTCTACTGTGTTTCTTATAGGGCCAAAACAGTGAGCTTGCTCAGAACAAAATACTGTGCTTCCTACACACACGGTCAAATCTAGTTCAATTCTGCTTAGGAAACTGACAAGAACAGTAGATCCTCTTCATTCCAATACTCTGTACATGCTGGGAACAAACGCCAGTGCTATTTGCCCTGTATATGACAATGGGAGCGCAATGGTGACTCTTCTTACCAGAAAACAACTCTTGCTCTTAGGACCAGAAACTGCATGTGATTCAACTCTATTTAGGACTGGGAAACAAACAGTAGCTTGCCTTACAAGAAACACGCTCTGCTTTTGAGAATAGGGCATACATCTTCTCTACTGTGTTTCCTATGGGGTCCAAACAGTGAGCTTGCTCAGAACAAAAGATTTGTGCTTCCTACACACACGGTCCATATCTAGTTCAACTCTGCTTAGGAACCTGACAAGAACAGTAGCTCCTCTTCAGACCAATACACTGTACTTGCTGGAAACAGACACGAGTGCTATTTGTACTGTGAATGGCAATGTGAGCGCAATAGTGACTCTTCTTATCAGAAAACAACTCTTGGTCGTAGGACTAGAAACTGCATGTGATTCAACTCCATTTAGGATTGGGAAACAAACGCTAGCTCGCCTTACAAGAAACACAGTCTGCTTTTGAGAATAGGGCACACATCTACTCTACTGTGTTTCCTATAAGGTCCAAACAGTGAGCTTGCTCAGAACAAAAGAACCGTGCTTCCTAAACACACTGGCCGTATCTAGTTCAACTCTCTTAGGAACCTGACAAGAACAGTAGATCCTCTTCAGTCCAATACACTGTACATGCTGGGAAGAGAAACCAGTGCTATTTGCCCTGTGTATGACAAAGGGAGCGCAATAGTGACTCTTCTAACCAGAAAAAACTCTTGCTCCTAGGACCAGAAACTGCATGTGATTCAACTCAATTTAGGACTGGGAAACAAACGCTAGCTCGCCTTAAAAGAAACACACTCTGCTTTTGAGAATAGAGCACTCTACTACTCTACAGTGTGTCTTATAGGGCGAGAACAGTGAGCTTGCTCAGAACAAAAGAACTGTGCTTCCTACACACACGGGCCATATCTAGTTCAACTCTGCTTAGGAAACTGACAAGAACAGTAGCTCCTCTTCAGTCCAATACACTGTACTTACTGGGAACAGACGCGAGTGCTATTTGCACTGTGTATGGCAATGGGAACACAATAGTGACTCTTTTTACCAGAAAACTACTCGTGCTCTTAGGACCAGAAACTGCAAGGGATTCAAATCCATTTAGGACTGGGAAACAAACGCTACCTCGCCTTACAAGAAACACACTCTGCTTTTGAGAAAAGAGCACTCTTCGACTCTACTGTGTTTCCTATGGGGTCCAAACAGAGAACTTGCTCAGAACAAAAGAACTGTGCTTCCTACACCGGGCCATGTCTAGTTCAACTCTGCTTAGGAAACTGACAAGAACAGTAGCTTCTCTTCAGTCCAATACACTGTACTTGCTGGGAACAGACACCAGTGCTATTTGCACTGTGTATATCAATGGGAGCGCAATAGTGACTATCCTTACGAGAAAACAACTATTGCTCGTAGGACGAAAAACTGCATGTGGTTCAACTCCATTTAGGACTGGGAATCAAACGCTAGCTCGCCTTACAAGAAACACACTCTGCTTTTGAGAAAAGAGAACTCTTCTACTCTACTCTGATTCCTATAGGGCCAGTACAGTGAGCTTGCTCAGAACAAAAGAACTGTGCTTCCTACACAAATGGCCATATCCAGTTCAATTCTGCTTAGGAAACTGACAAGAACTGTAGCTCCTCTTCAGTCCAATACACTGTACTTGCTGGGAACAGATGCGAGTGCTATTTGCACTGTGTTTGGCAATGGGAGCGCAATAGTGACTTTCCTTACCAGAAAACAACTCTTGCGCGTAGGACCAAAAACTGCATGTGATTCAACTCCATTTAGGACTGGGAAAAAAACGATAGCTCGCCTTACAAGAAACACACTCTGCATTTGAGAAAAGAACACTCTTCTGCTCTACTGTGTTTCCTATGGGGTCCGAACAGTGAGCTTGCTCAGAACAAAAGAACTGTGCTTCCTATACACACGGGCCATATCTAGTTCAACTCTGCTTAGGAAACTGACAAGAATAGTAACTCCTCTTCAGTCCAATACACTGTACTTGATTGGAACAGACGCAAGTGTTTTTTGTACTGTGCATGGCAATGGGAGCCCAATAGTGACTCTTCTTACCAAAAAATAACTCTACTCGTAGGACCGGAAACTGCATGTGATTCAAACTCATTTACGACTGGGAAACAAACGCTAGCTCGCCTTACAAGAAACACACACTGCTTTTGAAAAAAGAGCACTCTTCTACTCTACTGGGTTTCCTATGGGGTCTGAACAGTGAGCTTGCTCAGAACAAAAGAACTGTGCTTCCTACACACACGGGCCATATCTAGTTCAACTCTGCTTAGGAAACTGATGAGAACAGTAGCTCTTCTTCACTCCAATACACTGTACTTACTGGAAACAGACGCGAGTGCTATTTGCACTGTGTTCAGCAATTGGAGCACAATAGTGACTCTTCTTACCAGAAAACACCTCTTGCTCTTAGGACCAGAAACTGCATTTGATTCAATCCACTTAGGACTGGGAAACAAACGCTAGCTCGCCTTACAAGAAACAAGCTCTGCTTTTGAGAATAGGGCACACTTCTACTCTACTGTGTTTCCTATGGGGTCCAAACAGTGAGCTTGCTCAGAACAAAAGAACTGTGCTTCCTACACACACGGGCCATATCTAGTTCAATTCTGCTTAGGAAACTGACAAGAACAGTAGATCCTCTTCAGTCCAATACACTGTACTTGCTGGGAACAGACGTCAGTGGTATTTGCACTGTGTATGAAAATGGGAGCCCAATAGTGACTTTTTTTTTGTTTTGTTTTTTCAAGACAGGGTTTCTCTGTGTAGCTTTGTGCCTTTCCTGGGACTCACTTGGTAGCCCAGGTTTGCCTGGAACTCACAGAGATCCACCTGGCTCTGCCTCCCAAGTCCTGGGATTAAAGGCGTGCGCCACCACCTTCCGGCTCTATAGTGACTTTTATTACCAGAAAAAACTCCTGCTTGTAGGACCAGAAACTGCATGTGATTCAAATCCATTTAGGACTGGGAAGCAAACACTAGCTCGCATTACAAGAAACACACTCGGCTTTTAAGAAAAGAGCACTCTTCTACTCTACTGTGTTTCCTATGTGGTCACAACAGTGAGGTTACTCAGAACAAAAGAACTGTGCTTCCTATACACACGGGCCACATCTAGTTCAACTCTGCTTAGGAAACTGACAAGAACAGTAGCTCCTCTTCAGTCCAATACACTGTACTTGATTGGAACAGACGCAAGTGCTATTTGTACTGTGTATGGCAATGGGAGCGCAATAGTGACTCTTCTTACCAAAAAATAACTGTACTTGTAGGACCAGAAACTGCATGTGATTCAAATTCATTTAGGACTGGGAAACAAAAACTAGCTCGCCTTACAAGAAACACACTCTGCTTTTGAGAAAAGAGCACTCTTCTTCTCTACTATGTGTCCTATGGGTTCCGAACAGTGAGCTTGCTCAGAACAAAAGAACTGTGCTTCCTCCACACACGGGCCATATCTAGTTCAACTCTGTTTAGGAAACTGAAAAGAACAGTAGATCCTCTTCAGTCCAATACTCTGTATATGCTGGGTACAGACGGCAGTGCTATTTGCACTGTGTATGGCAATGGGAGCGCAATAGCGACTTTCCTTACCAGAAAACAACTCTTGCTCGTAGGACCAAAAACTGCATGTGATTCAACTCCATTTAGGACTGGGAAACAAACGCTAGCTCGCCTTACAAGAAACACACTCTGCTTTTAAGAAAAGAGCACTCTTCTACTCTACTGTGTCCTAAATGGCGAGAAAAATGAGCTTGCTCAGAACAAAAGAACTGTGCTTCCTACACAAATGGCCATATCCAGTTCAATTCTGCTTAGGAAACTGACAAGAACAGTAGCTCTTCTTCAGTCCAATACACTGTACTTGCTGGGAACAGATGCGAGTGCTATTTGCACTGTTTTTGGCAATGGGAGCGCAATAGTGACTTTCCTTACCAGAATACAACTCTTGCGCGTAGGACCAAAAACTGCATGTCATTCAACTCCATTTAGGACTGGGAAACAAACGCTAGCTCGCCTTACAAGAAACACACTCTGCTTTTGAGAAAAGTGCACTCTTGTACTCTACTGTGTTTTCTATAGGGCCAGAAAATGAGCTTGCTCAAAACAAAAGAACTGTGTTTCCTATACACACGGGCCATATCAGTTCAACTCTGCTTAGGAAACTGACAAGAACAGTATCTCCTCTTCAGTCCAATACACTTTACTTGCTGGGAGCAGACGCCAGTGCTATTTGCACTGTGTATGGCAATGGGAGCGCAATAGTGACACTTTTTACCAGAAAACAACTCTTGCTCTTAGGACCAGAAACTGTATGTGATTCAACTCCATTTTGGACTGGGAAGCAAACGCTAGGTCGCCTTACACTAAACACACTCGGCTTTTGAGAAAAGAGCACTCTTCTACTCTACTGTGTTTCCTACGGGGTCCAAACAGTGAGCTTGCTCAGAACAAAAGAACTGTGCTTCCTACACACACGGGCCATATCTAGTTCAACTCTGGTTAGGAAACTGACAAGAACAGTAGCTCCTCTTCAGTCCAATACACTGTTCTTGCTGGGAACAGACGCAAGTGCTATTTGCACTGTGTATATCAATGGGAGCGCAATAGTGACTATCCTTACGAGAAAACAACTATTGCTCGTAGGACGAAAAACTGCATGTGGTTCAACTCCATTTAGGACTGGGAATCAAACGCTAGCTCGCCTTACAAGAAACACACTCTGCTTTGAGAAAAGAGAACTCTTCTACTCTACTCTGTTTCCTATAGGGCCAGTACAGTGAGCTTGCTCAGAACAAAAGAACTGTGCTTTCTACACAAATGGCCATATCCAATTCATTTCTGCTTAGGAAACTGACAAGAACAGTAGAACCTCTTCAGTCCAATACACTGTACTTGCTGGGAACAGATGCGAGTGCTATTTGCACTGTTTTTGGCAATGGGAGCGCAATAGTTACTTTCCTTACCAGAAAACAACTCTTGCACGTAGGACCAAAAACTGCATGTTATTCAACTCCATTTAGGACTGGGAAAAAAACGCTAGCTCGCCTTACAAGTAACACACTCTGCTTTTGAGGAAGGAGCACTCTTCTACTCTACGGTGTTTCCTTTAGCGCCAGAACAGTGAGCTTCCTCAGAACAAAAGAACTGTGCTTCCTACACACACGGGCCATATCTAGTTCAACTCTGCTTAGGAAACTGACAAGAATAGTAGCTCCTCTTCAGTCCAATACACTGTACTTGATTGGAACAGACGCAAGTGTTATTTGTACTGTGCATGGCAATGGGAGCCCAATAGTGACTCTTCTTACCAAAAAATAACTCTACTCGTAGGACCGGAAACTGCATGTGATTCAAACTCATTTAGGACTGGGAAACAAACGCTAGGTCGCCTTACAAGAAACACATTCTGCTTTTGAGAAAAGTGCACTCTTCTACTCTACTGTGTTTCCTATGGGGTTCAAACAGTGAGCTTGCTCAGAACTAAAGAACTGTGCTTAGTACACACACGGGTCATATCTGGTTCATCTCTACTTAGGAAACTGACAAGAACAGTAGCTCCTCTGCAGTCCAATACACTGTACTTGCTGGGAACAGACGCGAGTGCTATTTGTACTGTGTATGGCAATGGGAGCACAATAGTGACTCTTCTTACCAGAAAACAACTCTTGCTTGTAGGACCAAAAACTGCTTTTGATTCAACTCCATTTAGGACTGGGAAACAAACACTAGCTTGCCTTACAAGAAACACGCTCTGCTTTTGAGAAAAGAGCACTCTTCTACTCTACTGTGTTTCCTATAGGGCCAGAACAGTGAGCTTGCTCAGAACAAAAGAACTGTGCTTCCTACACACACGGTCCATATCTAGTTCAACTCTGCTTAGGAAACTGATGAGAACAGTAGCTCCTGTTCAGTCCAATACACTGTACTTACTGGGAACAGACGCAAGTGCTATTTGCACTGTGTACGGCAATGGGAGCACAATAGTGACTCTTCTTACCAGGAAACAACTCTTGCTCTTAGGACCAGAAACTGCATTTGATTCAATCCATTTAGGACTGGGAAACAAACGCTTGCTCGCCTTACAAGAAACACGTTCTGCTTTTGAGAATAGGGCACACAGCTACTCTACTGTGTTTCCTATGGGGTTCCAACAGTGAGCTTGCTCAGAACAAAAGAACTGTGCTTCCTACACACACGGGTCATATCCAGTTCAATTCTGCTTAGGAAATTGACAAGAACAGTAGCTCTTCTTCAGTCCAATACACTGTACTTGCTGGGAACAGATGCGAGTGCTATTTGCACTGTGTTTGGCAATGGGAGCGCAATAGTGACTTTCCTTACAAGAAAACAACTCTTGCGCGTAGGACCAAAAACTGCATGTGATTCAACTCCATTTAGGACTGGGAAACAAACGCTAGCTCGCCTTACAAGAAACACACTCTGCTTTTGAGAAAAGAGCACTCTTCTACTCTACTGTGTTTCCTACAAGGCCAAAACAGTGAGCTTGCTCAGAACAAAAGAACTGTGCTTCCTATACACACGGGCCATATCTAGTTCAACTCTGATTAGGAAACTGAAAAGAAGAGAAGCTCCTCTTCATTCCAATACACTGTAATTGATTGGAACAGACGCAAGTGTTATTTGTACTGTGTATGGCAATGGGAGCACAATAGTGACTCTTCTTACCAAAAAATAACTCTACTCGTAGGACCGGAATCTGCATGTGATTCAAACTCATTTAGGACTGGGAAACAAAAGCTAGCTGGCCTTACAAGAAACACACTCTGCTTTTGAGAAAAGAGCACTCTTCTTCTCTAGTATGTGTCCTATGGGTTCCGAACAGTGAGCTTGCTCAGAACAAAAGAACTGTGCTTCCTACGCACACGGGCCATATCTAGTTCAACTCTGCTTAGGAAACTGACAAGAACAGTATCTAATCTTCAGTCCAATACACTGTACTTGATTGGAACAGACGTGAGTGCTATTTGCACTGTGTATGGCAATGGGAGCGCAATAGTGACACTTCTTACCAGAAAACAACTCTTGCTCTTAGGACCAGAAACTGCATGTGACTCAACTCCATTTTGGACTGGGAAGCAAGCGCTAGGTCGCGTTACACTAAACACACTCGGCATTTGAAAAAAGAGCACTCTTCTACTCTACTGTGTTTCCTATGCGGTCTGAACAGTGAGCTTGCTCAGAACAAAAGAACTGTGCTTCCTACACACACGGGCCATATCTAGTTCAACTCTGCTTAGGAAACTGATGAGAACAGTAGCTCCTCTTCACTCCAATACACTGTACTTACTGGAAACAGACGCGAGTGCTATTTGCACTGTGTACAGCAATTGGAGCACAATAGTGACTCTTCTTACCAGAAAACACCTCTTGCTCTTAGGACCAGAAACTGCATTTGATTCAATCCACTTAGGACTGGGAAACAAACGCTAGCTCGCCTTACAAAAAATAAGCTCTGCTTTTGAGAATAGGGCACACTTCTACTCTACTGTGTTTCCTATGGGGTCCAAACAGTGAGCTTGCTCAGAACAAAAGAACTGTGCTTCCTACACACACGGGCCATATCTAGTTCAATTCTGCTTAGGAAACTGACAAGAACAGTAGATCCTCTTCAGTCCAATACACTGTACTTGCTGGGAACAGACGCCAGTGGTATTTGCACTGTGTATGAAAATGGGAGCCCAATAGTGACTTTTTTTTTTTTTTGGTTTTTCAAGACAGCGTTTCTCTGTGTAGCTTTGCGCCTTTCCTGGTACTCACTTGGTAGCCCAGGTTGACCTCAAACTCACAGAGATCCACTTGGCCCTGCCTCCCAAGTGCTGGGATTAAAGGCGTGCGACACCACCGCCCGGCTCAATAGTGACTTTTATTACCAGAAAAAACTCTTGCTTGTAGGACCAGAAACTGCATGTGATTCAAATCCATTTAGGATTGGGAAGCAAACACTAGCTCGCATTACAAGAAACACACTCGGATTTTGAGAAAAGAGCACTCTTCTACTCTACTGTGTTTCTTATGTGGTCACAACAGTGAGCTTACTCAGAACAAAAGAACTGTGCTTCCTATACACACGGGCCACATCTAGTTCAACTCTGCTTAGGAAACTGACAAGAACAGTAGCTCCTCTTCAGTCCAATACGCTGTACTTGATTGGAAAAGACGCAAGTGCTATTTGTACTGTGTATGGCAATGGGAGCGCAATAGTGACTTTCCTTACCAGAAAACAACTCTTGCTCGTAGGACCAAAAACTGCATGTGATTCAACTCCATTTAGGACTGGGAAACAAACGCTAGCTCGCCTTACAAGAAACACACTCTGCTTTTGAGAAAAGAGCAGTCTTCTACTCTACTGTGTTTCCTATAGGGCCAGTACAGTGAGCTTGCTCAGAAAAAAAGAACTGTGCTTCCTACACAAATGGCCATATCCATTTCAATTCTGCTTAGGAAACTGACAAGAACAGTAGCTCCTCTTCAGTCCAATACACTGTACTTGATTGGAACAGACGCAAGTGCTATTTGAACTGTGTATGTCAATGGGAGCCCAATAGTGACTCTTCTTACCAAAAAATAACTCTACTCGTAGGACCAGAAACTGCATGTGATTCAAATTCATTTAGGACTGGGAAACAAAAGCTAGCTCGCCTTACAAGAAACACACTCTGCTTTTGAGAATAGAGCACTCTTCTTCTCTACTATGTGTCCTATGGGTTCCGAACAGTGAGCTTGCTCAGAACAAAAGAACTGTGCTTCCTACGCACACGGGCCACATCTAGTTCAACTCTGCTTAGGAAACTGACAAGAACAGTAGCTCCTCTTCAGTCCAATACACTGTACTTGCTGGGAACAGATGCGAGTGCTATTTGTACTGTGTTTGGCAATGGGAGCGCAATAGTGACTCTTCTTACCAAAAAATAACTCTACTCGTAGGACCAGAAACTGCATGTGATTCAACTCCATTTAGAACTGGGAAACAAACGCTAGCTCGCCTTACAAGAAACACACTCTGCTTTTCAGAAAAGAGCACTCTTCTACTCTACTGTGTTTCCTATAGGGCCAGAACAGTGAGCTTGCTCAGAACAAAAGAACTGTGCTTCCTACACACACGGGCCATATCTAGTTCAACTCTGCTTAGGAAACTGACGAGAACAGTAGCATTTCTTCAGTCCAATACACTGTACTTGCTGTGAACAGACGGGAGTGCTATTTGCACGGTTTACGGCAATGGGAGCACAAAAGTGACACTTCTTACCAGAAAACAACTCTTGCTCTTTGTACCAGTAACTGCATGTGATTCAACTCCACTTAGGACTGGGAAACAAACGCTAGCTCGCCTTACAAGAAACACACTCTGCTTTTGAGAAAAGAGCACTCTTCTACTCTACTGTGTTTCCTATGGGGTCCGAACAGTGAGCTTGCTCAGAACAAAAGAACTGTGCTTCCTATACACACGGGCCATATCTAGTTCAACTCTGCTTAGGAACCTGACAAGAACAGTAGATCCCCTTCAGTCCAATGCACTGTACTTGCTGGGAACAGACGCCAGTGCTATTTGCACTGTGTATGGCATTGGGAGCGCAATAGTGACTCTTTTTAACAGAAAACAACTCTTGCTCCTAAGACCAGAAACTGCATGGGATTCAACTCCATTTAGGACTGGGAAACAAACGCTAGCTTGCCTTACAGGAAACACACTCTGCTTTTGAGAAAAGATGACTCTTCTACTCTACTATGATTCCTACAGGGCCACAACAGTGAGCTTGCTCAGAACAAATGAAATGTGCTTCATACACACACGGGCCATATCTAGTTCAACTCTGCTTATGAACCTGACAAGAACAGTAGATCCTCTTCAGTCCAATACTCTGTACATGCTGGAAACAAATGCCAGTGCTATTTGCCCTGTATATGACAATGGGAGCACAATAGTGACTCTTCTTACCAAAAAATAACTCTACTCGTAGGACCAGAAACTGCATGTGATTCAAATTCATTTAGGACTGGGAATCAAAAGCTAGCTGCCTTACAAGAAACACACTCTGCTTTTGAGAAAAGAGCACTCTTCTTCTCTACTCTATTTCCTATGGGGTCCGAACAGTGAGCTTGCTCAGAACAAAAGAAATGTACTTCCTGCACACATGGCCATATCTAGTTCAATTCTGCTTAGGAAACTGACAAGAACAGTAGATCCTCTTCAGTGCAATACAATGTACATGCTGGGAGAAGAAGCCAGTGCTATTTGCCCTGTGTATGACAATGGGAGCACAGTAGTGACTCTTCTTACCAGAAAACAACTCTTGCTCGTAGGAACAGAAACTGCATGTGATTCAACTCCATTTAGAACTTGGAAACAAACACTAGATCGCCTTACAAGAAACACACTCTGCTTTTGAGAAAAGAGCACTCTGCTACTCTACTGTGTTTCCTATAGTGCCAGAACAGTGAGCTTGCTCAGAACGAAAGAACTGTGCTTTCTACATACACGGGCTATATCAAGTTCAACTCTGCATAGGAAACTGACAAGAACAGTAGATCCTCTTCAGTCCAATACACTGTACATGCTGGGAAAAGATGCCAGTGCTATTTGCCCTGTGTATGACAATGCGAGCGCAATAGTGACTCTTCTTACCAGAAAAAAACTCTTGCTTGTAGGACCAGAAAGTGCATGTGATTCAACTCCATTTAGGTCTGGGAAGCAAAAGCTATCTTGCCTTACAAGAAACACACTCTGCTTTTGAGAAAAGATCACTCTTCTACTCTACTGTGTTTCCTATAGGGCCAGAACAGTGAGTTTGCTCAGAACAAAAGAACTGTGCTTCCTACACACACGGGCCTTAACTAGTTCAACTCTGCAGAGGAAACTGACAAGAATAGTAGCTCCTCTTCATTCCAATACACTGTAATTGATTGGAACAGACGCAAGTGTTATTTGTACTGTGTATGGCAATGGGAGCGCAATAGTGACTCTACTTACCAAAAAATAACTCTACTCGTAGGATTTGAATCTGCATGTGCTTCAAACTCATTTAGGACTGGGAAACAAAAGCTATCTCGCCTTACAAGAAACACACTCTGCTTTTGAGAAAAGAGCACTCTTCTTCTCTACTATGTGTCCTATGGGTTCCGAACAGTGAGCTTGCTCAGAACAAAAGAACTGTGCTTCCTACGCACACGGGCCATATCTAGTTCAACTCTGCTTAGGAAACTGACAAGAACAGTAGCTCCTCTTCAGTCCAATACACTGTACTTGCTGGGAACAGATGCGAGTGCTATTTGCACTGTGTTTGGCAATGGGAGCGCAATAGTGACTTTCCTTACCAGAAAACAACTCTTGCGCGTAGGACCAAAAACTGCATGTGATTCAACTCCATTTAGGACTGGGAAACAAACTCTAGCTTGCCTTACAAGAAACACACTCTGCTTTTGAGAAAAGAGCACTCTTCTACTCTACTGTGTTTCCTATAGGGCCAGAACAGTGAGCTTGCTCAGAACAAAAGAACTGTGCTTCCTACACACACGGGCCATATGTAGTTCAACTCTGCTTAGGAAACAGACGAGAACAGTAGCTCCTCTTCAGTCCAATACACTGTACTTGCTGGGAACAGATGCGAGTGCTATTTGCATGGTGTACGGCAATGGGAGCACAATAGTGACTCTTCTTACCAGAAAACAACTCTTGCTCAAAGGATCAAAAACTGCATGTGATTCAACTCCATTTAGGAGTGGGAAACAAAATCTAGCTCGCCTTACAAGAAACACACTCTGCTTTTGAGAAAAGAGCACTCTTCTACTCTACTGTGTTTCCTATAGGGCCAGAACAGTGAGCTTGCTCAGAACAAAAGACCTGTGCTTCCTACACACACGGGCTATATCTAGTTCAACTCTGCGTAGGAAACTGACAAGAACAGTAGATCCTCTTCAGTCCAATACACTGTACATGCTGGGAACAGACGCCAGTGCTATTTGCCCTGTGTATTGCAATGCGAGCGCAATAGTGACTCTTCTTACCAGAAAACAACTCCTGCTTGTAGGACCAGAAACTGCATGTGATTCAACTCCATTTAGGTCTGGGAAGCAAATGCTATCTCGCCTTACAACTAACACACTCTGCTTTTGAGAAAAGAGCACTGAGTTTCCTATGGGGTCCGCACAGTGAGCTTGCTAAGAACAAAAGAACTGTGCTTCCTACACACACGGGCCATATCGAGTTCAACTCTGCAGAGGAAACTGACAAGAACAGTAGATCTTCTTCAGTCCAATACACTGTACAGGCTGGGAACAGACGTCAGTGCTATTTGCCCTGTGTATGACAATGCGAGCACAATAGTGACTCTTCTTACCAGAAAACAACTCTTGCTTGTAGGACCAGAAACTGCATGTGATTCAACTCCATTTATGTCTGGGAAGCAAATGCTATCTTGCCTTACAAGAAACACACTCTGCTTTTGAGAAAATATCACTCTTCTACTCTACTGTGTTTCCTATAGGGCCAGAACAGTGCGCTTGCTCAGAACAAAAGAACTGTGCTTCCTACACACATGGCCGTATCTAGTTCAATTCTGCTTAGGAAACTGACAAGAACAGTAGATCCTCTTCAGTCCTATACACTGTACATCCTGGGAACAGACGCCAGTGCTATTTGCCCTGAGTATGACAATGGGAGCGCAATAGTGACTTTCCTTACCAGAAAACAACTCTTGCTCGTACGTACAGAAACTTCATGTGATTCAACTCCATTTAGGACTGGGAAACAAACGCTATCTCACCTTACAAGAAACACACTCTGCTTTTGAGAAAAGAGCACTCTTCTCCTCTATTGTGTTTCCTATAGGGCCAGAAAGTTAGTTTGCTCAGAACAAAAGAACTCTGTTTCCTATACACATGGGCCATATCTTGTTCAACTCTGCTCAGGAAACTGACAAGAACAGTATCTCCTCTTCAGTCCAATACACTGTACTTGATTGGAACAGACGCAAGTGCTATTTGCACTGTGTATGGCAATGGGAGTGCAATAGTGACTCTTCTTACCAAAAAACAACTCTACTCGTAGGAACAGAAACTGCATGTGATTCAACTTCATTTACGACTGGGAAACAAAACTAGCTCGCCTTTCAAGAAACACACTCTGCTTTTGAGAAAGGAGTACTCATCTACTCTACTGTGTTTCCTATGAGTCCGAGCAGTGAGCTTGCTCAGAACAAATGAACTGTGCTTCCTACACACACGGGCCATATCTAGCTCAAGTCTGCTTAGGAAACTGACAAGAACAGTAGCTCCTCTTCAATCAAATACATTGTACTTGCTAAGAGCAGACGCGAGTGCTATTTGCACTGTGTATGGCAATGGGAGCACAATAGTGACTCTTCTTACCAGAAAACAACTCTTGCTCTTAGGACCAGAAACTGCATGTGATTCAACTCCATTTAGCACTGGGAAGCAAACGCTAGGTACCCTTACACTAAACACACTCGGCTTTTGAGAAAAGAGCACTTTTCTACTCTACTGTGTTTCCTATGGGGTCCGAACAGTGAGCTTGCTCAGAACAAAAGAACTGTGCTTCTTACACACACGGGCCATATCTAATTCAACTCTGCTTAAGAAACTAACGAGAAAAGTAGCTCCTCTTCAGTCCAATAGACTGTACTTACTGGGAACAGACGCGAGTGCTATTTGTACTGTGTACGGCAATTGGAGCACAATAGTGACTCTTCTTACAAGAAAACAACACTTGTTCGTAGGACCAGAAACTGCATTTGATTCAATCCACTTAGGACTGGGAAACAAACGCTAGCTCGCCTTACAAGAAACACGCTCTGCTTTTGAGAATAGGGCACACATCTACTCTACTGTGTTTCCTATGGGGTCCAAACAGTGAGCTTGCTCAGAACAAAAGAACTGGGCTTCCTACACACACAGTCATATCTAGTTCAACTCTGCTTAGGAAACTGACAAGAACAGTAGCTCCTCTTCAGTCCAATACACTGTACTTGCTGGGAACAGACTCGAGGGCTATTTGCACTGTGTACAGCAATGGGAGCACAATAGTGACTCTTCTTACCAGAAAACAACTCTTGCTTGTAGGACCAGAAACTGCATGTGATTCAACTCCATTTAGGACTGGGAAACAAACGCCAGCTCGCCTTACAAGAAACATACTCTCCTTTGAGAAAAGAGCACTCTGCTACTCTACTGTGTTTTTTATGGGGTCCGAACAGTGAGCTTGCTGAGAACAAAAGAACTGTGCTTCCCACACACAGGGGCCATATCTAGTTCAACTCTGCTTAGGAACCTGACAAGAGCAGTAGCTCCTTTTCAGACCAATACACTGTACATGCTGGGAACAGACGCGAGGGCTATTTGCATTGTGTATGGCAAAAGGAGCTCAAATGTGACTCTTCTAACCAGAAAACAACTCTTGCTCATAGGACCAGAAACTGCATGTGTATTTCAACTCCATTTAGGACTGGGAAACAAACGGTAGCTCGCCTTACAAGAAACACACTCTGCTTTTGAGAAAAGAGCACTCTTCTACTCTACTGTGTTTCCTATGGGGTTCGAACAGTGAGCTTGCTCAGAACAAAAGAACTGTGCTTCCTACACACACGGGCCTTATCTAGTTCAACTCTGCTTAGGAAACTGACAAGAACATTAGCTCCTCTTCAGACCAATACACTGTACTTGCTGGAAACAGACGCAAGTGTTATTTGTACTATGTATGGCAATGGGAGCGCAATAGTGACTCTTCTTACCAGAAAATAACTCTTGCTCGTAGGACCAGAAACTGGATGTGATTCAACTCCATTTAGGATTGGGAAAAAAACGCTAGCTCCCCTTACAAGAAACACACTCTGCTTTTGAGAAAAGAGCACTCTTCTACTCTACTGTGTTTCCTATGGGTTCCAAACAGTGAGCTTGCACAGAACAAAAGAACTGTGCTTCCTACACACACGGGCCATATCTACTTCAATTTTCCTTAGGAAACTGACAAGAACAGTAGGTCCTCTTCAGTCCAATACACTGTACATGCTGGGAACAGAGGCCAGTGCTATTTGCCCTGAGTATGACAATGGGAGCAATAGTGAGTCTTATTACCAGAAAAAACTCTTGCTCGTAGGACCAGAAACTGCATGTGATTCAACTCCATTTAGGACTGGGAAACAAACGCTAGCTCGCCTTACAAGAAACACACTCTGCTTTTGAGCAAAGAGCACACTTCTACTCTACTGTGTTTCCTATAGGGCCAGAACAGTGAGCTTGCTCAGAACAAAAGAACTGTGCTTTCTTCATACACGGGCCATATCTAGTTCAATTCAGCTTAGGAAACTTACAAGAACAGTAGCTCCTCTTCAGTCCAATACACTGTACTTGCTGGGAACAGACGCGAGTGCTATTTGCACTGTGTATGGCAATGGGAGCGCAATAGTGACTTTCCTTACCAGAAAACAACTCTTGCTCATAGGAACGGAAACCGCATGTGATTCAACTCCATTTAGGACTGGGAAACAAACGCTAGCTCGCCTTAAAGAAACACACTCTGCTTTTGATTAAAGAGCACTCTTCTACTCTACTGTGTTTCCTATAGGGCCAGAAGAGTGAGCTTGCTGAGTACAAAAGAACTGTGCTTCCTACACACATGGGCCATATCAGTTCAACTCTGCTTAGGAACCTGACAAGAACAGTAGATCCTCTTCAGTCCAATACACTGTACATGCTGGGAACAGAGGCCAGTGCTATTTGCCCTGATTATGACAATGGGAGCGCAATAGTGACTCTTGTTACCAGAAAAAACTCTTGCTCGTACGACCAGAAACTGCATGTGATTCAACTCCATTTAGGACTGGGAAACAAACGCTAGCTCGCCTTACAAGAAACACGCTCTGCTTTTGAGAAAAGAGCACTCTTCTACTCTACTGTGTTTCCTATAGGGCCAGAACACTGAGATTGCTCAGAACAAAAGTACTGTGCTTCCTTCACACACGGTCCATATCTAGTTCAATTCTGCTTAGGATACTGACAAGAACTGTAGATCCTCTTCAGTCCAATACACTGTACATGCTGGGTACAGATGCCAGTGCTATTTGAACTGTGTATGGCAATGGGAGCGCAATAGTGACTCTTCTTACCAGAAAAAAACTCTTGCTTGTAGGACCAGAAACTGCATGTGATTCAAATCCATTTAGGACTGGGAAACAAATGCTATCTCGCCTTACAAGAAACACACTCTGCTTTTGAGAAAAGAGCACTCTTCTACTCAACTGTGTTTCCTATGGGGTCCAAACAGTGAGCGTGCTCAGAACAAAAGAACCGTGCTTCCTACACACACGGGCCATATCAAGTTCAATTCTGCTTAGGAAACTGACAAGAACAGTAGCTCCTCTTCAGTCCAATACACTGTACTTGCTGAGAACAGATGCGAGTGCTATTTGCACTGTGCATGGCAAAGGGAGCGCAATAGTGACTTTCCTTACCAGAAAACAACTCTTGCTTGTAGGAACGGAAACTGCATGTGATTCAACTCCATTTAGGACTGCGAAACAAACGCTAGCTCGCCTTACAAGAAACACACTCTGCCTTTGAAAAAAATGCACTCTTCTACTCTACTGTTTTTCCTATGGGGTTTTAAATGTGAGCTTTTCAGAACAAAAGAACTGTGCTTCCTACACACACGGGCCATATCTTGTTCAATTCTGCTTAGGAAACTGACAAGAACAGTAGAAACTCTTCCGTCCAATAGACTGTACATGCTGGGAACAGACGCGAGAGCTATTTGAACTGTGTATGGCAAAGGGAGCACAGTAGTGACTTTCCTTTCCAGAAAACAACTCTTGATCGTAGGACAGAAACTGCACGTGATTCAACTCCATTTAGGACTGGGAAACAAACGCTAGCTCGCCTTACAAGAAACACACTCTGCTTTTGAGAAAAGAGCACTCTTCTACTCTACTGTGTTTCCTATAGGGCAAGAACAGTGAGCTTGCTCAGAACAAAAGAACTGTGCTTTCTACACACACGTGCTATATCTAGTTCAACTCTGCTTAGGAAACTGACAAGAACAGTAGCTCCTCTTCAGTCCAATACACTGTACTTGCTGGGAACAGACGCTAGTGCTATTTGCAGTGTGTATGGCAATGGGAGCGCAATAGTGACTCTTCTTACCAGAAAACAACACTTGCTGGTAGGAGCAGAAACTGCATGGGATTCAACTCTGTTTCTGACTGGGAAACAAACACTAGCTAGCCTTAAGGAAACACACTCTGCTTTTGAGAAAAGAGAAAACTTCTACTCTACTGTGTTTCCTATGGGATCCGAAAAGTGAGCTTGCTCAGAACAAAAGAACTGTGCTTCACACACAGGGGACATATCTACTTCAACTCTGCTTAAGAAACTGACAAGAACAGTAGCTCCTCTTCAGTCCAATACACTGTACTTGCTGGGAACAGACGCGAGTGCTATTTGCCCTTTGTATGTCAATGGGAGCACAATAGTGACTCTTCTTACCAGAAAACAATTCTTGCTCGTAGGACCAGAAACTGCATGTGATTCAAGTCCATTTAGGACTGGGAAACAAATGCTAGCTCGCCTTACAAGAAACATACTCTGCTTTTGAGAAAAGACCACTCTTCTATTCTACTGTATTTCCTATGTGGTCTGAACAGTGAGCTTGCTCAGAACAAAAGACCTGTGCTTCCTACACACGGGCCATATGTAGTTCAACTCTGCTTAGGAAACTGACAAGAACAGTAGCTCCTCTACAGTCCAATACACTGTACTTGCTGGGAACAAACGCGAGTGCTATTTGAACAGTGTATGGCAAAGAGAGCACAATAGTGACTTTCCTTACCAGAAAACATCCATTGCTCTTAGGACCACAAACTGCATGTGATTCAACTCCATTTAGGACTGGGAAACAAACGCTAGCTCTCCTTACAAGAAACACGCTCTGCTTTTGAGAAAAGAGCATTCTTCTACTCTACTGTGTTTCCTATAGGGCCAGAACAGTGAGCTTGCTCAGAACAAAAGAACTGTGCTTCCTACAAACACGGGCTATATCTAGTTCAACTCTGCTTAGGAAACTGACAAGAACAGTAGCTCCTCTTCAGTCCAATACACTGTACTTGTTGGGAGCAGACACGAGTGCTATTTGCACTGTATGAGGCAATGGGAGCGCAATAGTG
Source organism: Peromyscus eremicus (assembly GCF_949786415.1). Classification (NCBI taxonomy): domain Eukaryota; kingdom Metazoa; phylum Chordata; class Mammalia; order Rodentia; family Cricetidae; genus Peromyscus; species Peromyscus eremicus. The sequence goes on from NW_026735123.1 coordinate 142,628, forward strand.
ACTCTTCTTACCAGAAAACAACTCTTGCTCGTAGGACCAGAAACTGCATGTGATTGAATTCCATTTACGCCTGGGAAACAAACGCTAGCTCTCCTTATATGAAACACACTCTGCTTTTGATTAAAGAGCACTCTTCTACTCTACTGTGTTTCCTATAGGGCCAGAACAGTGAGCTTGCTCAGAACAAAAGATTTGTGCTTCACACACACGGGCCATATCTAGTTCAACTCTGCTTAGGAAACTGACAAGAGCAGTAGCTCCTCTTCAGTCCAATACACTGTACTTGCTGGGAACAGACGCGAGTGCTATTTGCACTGTGTTTGGCAAAGGGAGCACAATAGTGACTTTCCTTTCCAGAAAACAACTCTTGCTAGTAGGACTAGAAACTGCATGTGATTCAACTCCATTTAGGACTGGGAAACAACGCAAGCTTGCCTTACAAAAAACACACTCTGCTTTTGAGAAAAGAGCACTCTTCTACTCTAGTGTGTTTCCTATAGGCCAGAAGAGTTAGCTCGCTCAGAACAAAAGAACTGTGCTTCCTACACACACGGGCCATATCTAGTTCAACTCTGCTTAGGAAACTGACAAGAAGAGTAGATCCTCTTCAGTCCAATACACTTTACATGCTGGGAACAGACGCCAGTGCTATTTGCCCTCTGTATGACAATGGGAGCGCAATAGTGACTCTTCTTACCATAAAACAACTCTAGCTCATAGGACCAGAAACTGCATGTGATTCAACTCCATTTAGGACTGGGAAACAAACGCTAGCTCGCCTTACAAGAAACACATTCTGCTTTTGCAAAAGAGCACTCTTCTACTCTCCTGTGTTTCCTATAGGGCCAGAAGAGTGAGCTTGCTCAGAACAAAAGAAGTGTACTTCCTGCACACACGGGCCATATCTAGTTCAACTTTGCTTAGGAAACTGACAAGAACAGTAGATCCTCTTCAGTCCAATACACTGTACATCCTGGGAACAGATGCGAGAGCTATTTGCCCTGTGTATGACAAAGGGAGCGCAGTAGTGACTCTTCTTAATAGAAAACAACTCTTGCTCGTAGGACCAGAAACTGCATGTAATTCAACTCCATTTAGGTCTGGGAAACAAAACCTAGCTCGCCTCACAAGAAACACACTCTGCTTTTGAGAAAAGAGCACTCTTCTACTCTACATTGTTTCCTATAGGGCCAAAACAGTGAGCTTGCTCAGAACAAAAGAATTGTGCTTCCTACACACACGGGCCATATCTAGTTCAACTCTGCTTAGGAAACTGACAAGAACAGTAGATCCTCTTCAGTCCAATACACTGTACATGCTGGGAACAGACGCCAGTGCTATTTGCCCTGTGTATGACAATGGGAGCGCAATAGTGACTCTTCTTACCAGAAAACAACTCTTGCTCCTAAGATCAGAAACTACATGTGATTCAACTCGATTTAGGACTGGGAAACAAATGCTAGCTGGCCTTACAAGAAATACACTCTGCTTTTGAGAAAAGAGCACTCTTCTACTCTACGTTGTTTCCTATGTGGTCCGAAATGTGAGCTTGCTCAGAACAAAAGAACTGTGCTTCCTATACACACGGGTCATATCTAGTTCAACTCTGCTTAGGAAACTGACAAGAACAGTAGCTCCTCTTCTGTCCAATACACTGTACTTGCAAAGAACAGTAGCGAGTGTTGTTTGCACTGTGCATGGCAATAGGACCGCAATAGTGACCCTTCTTACCAGAAAACAACTCTTGCTCATAGGACAGGAAACTGCATGTAATTCAACTCCATTTAGGACTGGGAAACAAACGCTAGCTTGCCTTACAAGAAACACACTCTGCTTCTGAGAAAAGAGCACTCTTCTACTCTTCTGTGTTGTCTATAGGGCCAGAACAGTGAGTTTGCTATAACAAAAGAACTGTGCTTCCTACACACACGGGCCATATCTAGTTCAACTGTGCTTAGGAAACTGACAAGAACAGTAGCTCCTCTTCAATCCAATACACTGTACTTGCTGGGAACAGACGTGACTGCTATTTGCACTGTTTATGGCAAAGGGAGCACAATAGTGACTTTCCTTACCAGAAAACATCCCTTGCTCGTAGGACCAGAAACTGCATGTGATTCAACTCCATTTTGGACTGGGAAACAAACGCTAGCTCGCCTTACAAGAAACACACTCTGCTTTTGAGAAAAGAGCACTCTTCTATTCTACTGTGTGTCCTATGGGGTTCGAACAGTGAGCTTGCTCAGAACAAAAGAACTGTGCTTACTACACACACGGGCCATATCTTGACCCGTCCCGCGCGCCACGTTATTTGATGAGACCCGAGGAGGCACCTCCTGAAAGATCAATGGGGGTCAGAGAGAAAGGAGACCAGGCGCGTAAAGGAAAACAAAGTCAGTCTGAGTTGCGTCAAGGTCTCGTTTATTGCAAGGGGAATCAGGCTTATATATGCTAGGAGCTAGGAGAAGTAGATAGGGGTATGGAAAGTCACTAGGAGGAAGTTAGGGTAAGGTAGGGTTCAGGAAAAGGTCTCTTTGTTCCAGGGCCTGATCAACGGACCATACAGCAAACCATTATGTTTCAGGGAGTAGATCAAAAGGTACATATTGTGGTCTTGTTGAAAAATGGTTGCTATTGAAACTGTTAACGGAAGATTGGGTACACAGCTTTTTCCCATGAGAATCAGTTAGGCTACTTGGCTCCTGACAATTCCCCCTTCTTTCTATAAAATGGCCAAAGCAGGCTTTGGTCATAAATCGAGAGGGCCCCTGTCTTAGGCTATATGGGGTGCAGTCCTGTCTGGCAACGTTCCATGTTGAGCCGGTCTCTGGCGACCTCTGTACGTTGTGCTCCCAGCACAGGCCCCATACTATTCCCGTCATTAAGTACCCTCTAGCTTTTAATTATAGGGGTTTTTAGGTTCATAGGCTACTGAACCTGAGCCTTTCACCTGTTTCAATAGTTTCCTCTTGTCTGATGGTAATGTACTGAAACAGTTTTTGAGAGGGCCGAATTGATCTGATTTTTGATGAATTGTGTTAGTCGTTGAAAAGCCCAAGGACCAAAGGTGAGAAGGAGAAGGAAAATGATCAAGGGGGCCAGGAGGGTGGGGATCAGAGTAGAAAGCCAAGGGGACCCCTTTAGCCAGCCCTCAAACCAATTGTTTTGATTTTCAAAATCACGTTTTCTTTGTGCTAATCTTTCTCTTAGTTTCTCCATTGATTCTCTAACTACCCCAGTGTGATCAGCATAAAAGCAGCATTCTTCCTTCAAGGCTGCACATAAACCTCCCTCCTTTAAAAATAGTAATTCCAGACCTCTTCTATTTTGTAACACAACCTCAGAGAGCGAGGTTAAAGACTTCTCCAGGGCAGAAATGGATCTTTCTATGGCCTCTAGGTCAGTAGTCATAGCCATTTGTAACTGCATAAGGTGGTTGCTCTGCACGAAGGCAGCAGTTCCTGTACCAACTCCTGCAGCAATGCCTCCAATACCTAACAATAGGGCAATAGTCATAGACACAGGTTCTCGAGTGTATCTGCCTCTCTGCTCAAAGAATTCCATCACTGAGCTTTCTTGATGATAAGTGACACGAGGCCATAATTGGACCATCACACAAAATTCATGGGAATCATCAAATATCTGAGCAGATATGCAAGGGGTCAATCCTGTGTTACAGGCCCAGTAGGACCCATTGGGTGCTTCAAGATAATAGCTTCCCTTATAGGGTGTCAGAGTTTGTTTACAGAGGTGACTATGGGTTGATGGAATCTTGCCCAAACAAGAACCTTGTCCTGAGACTTCAGGGAGTGTTAGTTTATGTGGCTTAGTCTGACACCTATTGCTCGGGGAAGTAAGGTTATTGGCAGTAGACTGAAAGGCGATTCCTTCATAATAAGGGGGACTGGAGGTAAGGCAGAGCCAGCAACCCAAGGTTCTGCTTGGATTTGTGGCATTTAGGGCCAGATAAGCTCCCTGGACCAAATTAAACAATCTATCTCCTGTTCCTCCAAAAGGAGTAAGGAGAGTGCCATTACTGGAGTCTAGGATGGTAGTCACGGTTCTTGTATGGTAGGGAAAGGGACGAGGATGAGGTGAGGGGGAAGGAGGTGATGGCACCTTTTCATGATTGAAGGGAACTTTTTGGTCAGAGAGAACTACATTGGGTCCTACCGACTTTGGGTACAGGTTTTCTATTGTTAGCAAGATCTTGAAAATGACTCCTTTATCTGTACCATCAAGATACCAGCGGAGTCCCCATGTTTTTCCTGAGGGCCATTCTCCATTCGCCCTACCCTGAGGGGTGAAGGTTATGTTTAAAGGTAATGATAGCCCTGGATTATAGGCTGTCCCAGTATAGGGGCTAAAGCAAAAATGTCTATTCGTGCTAGGCTTACTGTATCCCCTTGTAACTGAAATAAGGTCCCAAGATGAAGTTGGTTTCCAGTAAGCTGCCCCTGTAGTTTCACAACCCCATCGAGCACAAAAGAAGGTCTCGAATCCCCCACATCTAGCAGCCGTGGCTCGGCTTCTACCATCCTTAGGGCAGACATAAAAGTCAGATTGTGCTAACCTACAACGAGATGTAGGACTAACACAGCCTGGGGCAGTCATCACAGCAGGGTCATTATCATGGAATGTCCCAAAAGGGCTTGTCCAAGTAGTTTTAGGACTATGAGGAAATTCATTGCAGTTTGGAATCGTTTGAACCCCTGTACCATTTAACTGGTGTTGGCCAATAGTAGGTATATCCCAAGAATCCAATCCTGCAGCCAGCTGACAGAAGTCAGGAGTGAGTGATGGCCACCAGGAATAGGGAGCATGGTTTGCAGTAACCTTCCAGACCTCCTCCCCTGTTACTGTGAAAATTCGCCAGGTAAGCTTTTTAATAGCATGGGGGCTTTCCTTGGAGATGCAGGAGAGGGGAAGGGGAAAAAGTAGTAAGCAAACGATGAAACAGGGGTTTGGTCTTCCAAGGCTCGCGACGAACAGGTCCTGCCATTGAGATGTCCGTGGCTCCCTTTATTTTCCAAGCTGGAGGCATTTCTGAAAGAAAAAGAGAGAATTTTGTCTCAGGGTTGTGTCCTGGACATAACAGTTATTTTTTCCTTAATCTAGGGAGGCAATCTGTGTAGAGTAAGGCTTAATCAGTCTTTCTGGTAGCCAATGAGCCCCATTTTCCTTGGAGTCATAAATACATGCAGACCCCTTTCCCCAGATTATAACTGGATCAGGACCACTCCATATTCCAGTAATTGGATCTTTCCAAAGGGCCTGCGCATATCCTTGTTTGGTTTCTGGGTGCCAGTGTCGCTCAGCCGCAGATTTTCCAAAAGCGTCCAATGTCAAAAAATTTAATACGAATAGGGCATGAGAAAGCAGAGCTTTGTGGTTTCCCTTAAGGGGAAATAGTGTCTCTTGTGAGCTAAGTTTATTAAGAGTATTTTTTAAAGTTTGATGAGCTCTCTCCACGATACCTTGGCCTTGAGGGTTATAGGATATTCCAGTGATATGTTTAATTCCTAATTTTAAACAAAATTGTCTGAATTTGCTACTAGTATATCCTGGACCATTATCAGTTTTTATACACTTCAGCTGACCTAGCACTGTGAAGAAATGTAACATATGATTGATAACATCTTTGGTGGCTTCTCCACTGTGAGCGGAGGCACAAATAAATCCACTGAAGGTATCTACAGTAACATGTATAAACTTTAATTTGCCAAAAGAAGGAACATGGGTGACATCCATCTGCCATAGTTGTCCAGGTATAAGCCCTCTGGGGCTTACTCCATAATGAGGTTCAGGTAAGAGCATCAGGCAATTTTTACAGTTTTTTACAATTTACCTAACCTGTTCTCTAGCAATTGAGAACCTTAGTCTCAAAGTTTGAGCATTGAAGTGATGAAGGCGGTGCGCCTCACGAGCGGCTGCTACCTGATCATGTTCCAAGTGAGAAATCAAGATAGAACGTGTAGCAGAATCAGCAAGTTCATTTCCCTGATCTAGGGGTCCAGGTAGGCCTGTGTGGGCACGAATATGGCCAACATAAAAGGGTAGTGACCTTTGTCGGATTAATTTTTTAATTCAGAAAACATTTGAAAGGTGGGAGTAATGGGTTGGATTACTGGGACCATTTCTAAAGCCTGTAAAGCCCCTACCACATATCTACTGTCTGAATACAAATTAAAGGAACAATCTTCAAAATTTTTAAAGACAGCAAGGGCAGCATATAGCTCCACCAGCTGAGCTGACTTAAAAGGGGTTGTCATAACATTCTTTTGGCCATTGAGGACATAAGCAGCTTTACCATTACTTGACCCATCTATGAAAAGCACAGGGGAGTCCGGGATGGGCTCCATTTGGGTATTTTTAAGAAAAACAAAAGAAGTGAGGGAGAAGAATTATAGGAGTTTATTACTGGGCATTTGTGTATCAAGTTTCCCTTCATAGGTGCAGACAAGAATGGCCCAGTCAGGACTACGGGTGCATAACCATTCAAGTTGCTCTTTATCATATGACATAACAATAATATCAGGGTCATGCCCAAAGTATCGAGTGGAGGCTTTTATTCCTAACATTATTGATTGGCAAACCAGGGAAGGATAAGTAGGAAGGATTTTTCTTTTAGTAACAGGAAGATGTACTGTGGGAGCCCGTTCTCGGGTTCCTCGTGGCTTTACCCAGCAGGTCCTCATAGAGGATGATTGGACCACGGGCCTGAGTGCAGGTGTCTGAGATGGTCTGCACTTGGCTGTGCTGGGGGAGGAGGTCTTTTGCTCCACCCCTTGGTGTCTCTATAAAAACCCTGGGGCAGAGGCAGTCGGGGCCCGTTGGAATAGGTTCCAGGCCCTCTCGAGGCTATCCTTTATTTTCTATCTGTTTATCTCCGCGATATTCTCCGCGATAAATCCTTCTATCTAATATTTCCTGCTGCTCGCACTCAAGAAAACTCTGGGGAACTGTGGGGGTGGTTGGGTAAACGCCCCACAGAATGGCGCCATGAACAGGGACTAAAGAAAAAAGAAAAAAAAGGGACTAAAAGAAAAAAGAAAAAGGGGACTAAAGAAAAAGGGGGTCTAAAAAAAAAGGGGGGAACTAAAGACAAATGAACAGGGACTAAAGACAAAGTAATAGGGACTAAAGATAAAGGAAAATAATAGTTTTATTACAGAGTTTTTGGCGAAAGTGCTGAGTTCAGCCCTGCCAGTGGATAAGGCATGCCAGTGTTATGGAAAATATATATATTTTTTATATATATTATTGAGAGTCAGGGGTTTTATCCTCGAGAGAAAAGGAAAGCGGACTGGAAGGATGTCCGATGCTGCAGCGAAATTCTCTTCTGTCAAAATTTTCTATCTTCTATCCCTTTCTCAATTTCTATCTGTGAAAAATAAGGCATAGGGTAGTAGAATAGTGTAGGAAAAACTTAGAAGTGTAAGATTGTGTAGGAAAAAATAAGTAAAGCAACTAGACAGAAAAACTCTACAATTTTCTAACTTTGGGGGGCTAAGAACGCAAACTGGGGGAAAAATCTTTCTTTGGGCTTTATGGGTAGTAAAAAAGCTCTTCTTTGAGCTTATGGGGAAGAAAAAGTTTTCCTATGGAAGCTTTTGACCTGGGGACAGCTGAAATGCTAAGTCCAAGCGGCAGGAGAAAGTGATTTCTCCCTGAGGCAAAAATGGGGGTGTAAGAAGCCAAAGTTTAAAGTTGGGAAGTTTTGGGAAAAGTTGGTCTTTCTCCTGGGGAAAAAAAATCTTTCTCTTAAACTAAAAAGCTTTTCTTGGAAAATTTGGGGGGAAAAATCTCTCTAAAAAGCCTTCATTCTCAAAAGCTCTCTTAAACTTAAAAACTAAAGCCTTTCAGAACTTTCTCTCAGAAGGACAAAAATTAGAATCACCTGAAGATATTAGTATGGGGACCACCTGTGATTAGCTCTAAGGGAAAACAACAAACCTCTTAAGACAGCAAAACCTAAGTTCTCTTTCAAGCTTTAAAAATCCTGCAATTCAGGAGGCAGGGACAAGTTCCTAAAAAACCTCTAAGCTCTGTCTCTTCAAGCTAGTAAAAGAGAGTGGGTCAGAGTACCCTGAGGGAAACGCTGGGAGAGTGTGGGTAAAGAGCTACAGAGAGCCCAAAATGGCCAGAAACTTTACCTGAGAAAAGCAAAAAAGCCAAGCTTTTCAGTTCAACCGAGCTGAGGCATCAAGGGTTTTGTTTCTGAGTTGAGCGTTTCAGAATGAAAAGGTGCTCCTAATCGTCCTAATGCAAAGATCCCCTGAAGCAGTGCAAAATGTTAGCATTGTATCCTCACTTCTGACCAAAAACCCAGAGGCGACTGGCCAGCGTCTCTGAGTCGGAGTGCATTTCGGGGATACTAGGGTTCCTGCAGTTGCAAACTTCCTGGAGCACAGAGCTGAGGCAGGAAGGTGCAGGACCCAGGGGAAGATTGCTAATGAACAAACAAAACTAAAGCCAGTGGGAACAGCACAGTTGTCCACTTTCCTACAAGTCCTGGGTTGATAGGTCCACAGCTGCAAAAAGAAATCTGAGAAAAAAGCTTTCCTATCAGAGTAAGGACCTTTCTGGGAAAACAGTAAAGCTGAACTGTGTCTAAGCAGTTGTGCTGCTGAGTCAGAAAGCTGTCTGGGGAAAGAGCCCAGCCAGGGCAGAACAGAACTAGTACAGCTTTCTTTTCTGTCAGAGAAAGCACCTCTTTGAGAAAAGCTTTGTTTCAACTGACTCCCCTGAGATGAGGGAGTGTAGCCCTGAGGGGTGATTGCCTCTGGAATAAGCTCTGTCCTTGAGCACCCAGACAAGCAAACGCAACCCACTGGGGGACTGGGCCAGGTGAAGGTCTGATAAGGCAAAACACCTGTCCTAATGGGAGTTTAGAAATGGCAAAAACCTTCCTTGTTAGATTTTCAGTCTGTACGCAAACCACACAGACCCTGAAAACAGAAACGGACAAAAAGCCCCTCCCTACCTTCAGTAGCAGGGAAAGCCGCCACTGTAGTATTGGAAACTGTTTCTGGGGTAGAGGGGATAAACTGAGACCAAACTGGGAACTGTCTGGGAGAAAGACTCTGAAGAAACAGAAGGGACAGATTCCTCCCCAGAAAATGCATGACCTGTGAAAGCTGCTAAGAGTTTGAGGCAGATTGGGGGGAAGAAAGCCCCTACCTCCAAGGGCAGCTAGCAGAGGTACAGAGCCGCAGACAGATACCTGAAGCTCTGCATCTGGGGAACGAAGGAACAAGCAAAATGAGATAAATCAGTGGGAGAAAATCTCTCCGAAAGAGCTATGGAAAAGCTGTAGTGCGTGATCTTGTTTTTCACTGACTGGCTAAGACAAACACAAGCCCCTAGGAAAGTTGCTATCAGAAATGCCAGCCTCAATGCCGGCTAACGAGGCAGGTGTGGTTCTGATTTGGGGCCAGTGTCGGATGAAGGAGAAACACCTGTTAAAGCCAGTTGAGGCGAGAATAGAAATCTCCCAACGTGCCATAACTGAAAATGTAAAATGCTTGTTCAAATCTCCCGTTGCAAAAGCAAAAAACTTTGTTCAAACCTCCCGGGCAAGAATTTGTAAGCAAGTCTGGTAAAAGAGAACCAGTTGACTCAGACCCAAAAAGAACTATGGGAAATGACTGATGAGAAATGATATAAGGAAAATGATATAAGGGACTGATATTATTATGGACTGATATAAGGGAAATGCATTCTGGGAAAGGTAGTTTTTCCACTAAAGATGGCGACATTGCCCTGAAACACGTTTGTCAGCTCAAAAATACGTTCATGGTAAACTGAAAATACAGCTTTTAAAAGAATAAGGAGGAAAATCATCTAAGAGTTTAAGTGTCAGTTCCAATGAAAAATTGAAAGGATACAGAACTAGGTGCTTCGCGGTTTGGGGCTCCTTGGTAAAATGCCTTATTTACCCTAATAGATGTGCAAAGTTTTTACGGTAGTTGGATGACAAAAGGCTACCTTTAAGAGCAAACAAGCCACTTTAAAATCCTTAAGACAGCAAGAGAGAGCAGTTTATACACTGAACGTTGTCTTAGATATGAAAAAACTTATGTGAAATTAAAAGTTATTTACCTTTTGAACAAACTGCCTGCAATGAGTGATTCCTCTGCAAATCTAATTAAGGGGATAAGAAACAGGCATTCAAAAAGAAATGACTGCTTTATAGATGGGAAACAAACTTCAGAAAATCTGTCTTAAAAAAAAAGCTTCACCTGAAATTTCTTTATAAGAAATCAATGCTAAATATTACAGCTGCTAATAACATCAGGAGTTAAAGCTAATGAAGTGAAAATACTAAATACAGTTCGGAGCTGTGCCACTTGTGGCTTTACTCGCTCCTTTAGAAAAATACTTTATATCACCTTATAGCTGTGCAGTATTTGGTGAAGAGCTTTACAGCAGCTAAATATGGTAATTTCACCCTCAGGTGAAGTGAAGTTTTTCAGTAATAGAAACGTTTGTCTGAATTGAAGCACTTAGGGGAACTATTATGAATTTGGGTGAAGGGACAGCCTCTAGTTAAACACCGTCTACTGTTGACAGTGCATCTCTGCCGGTCCGGAACGGCTGAGAGAACTGGCAACTTTGGAGTGTGGCGTCATCCTGGGAAGGTTACAGTCCCCTAGCAACAACTATCACAATTCTATAACAACACTCACTAAATCCCAGTGCTTTATAACAAAGCTGACTATAAACTCTAAACTTTGGAAATGATGTATGTACTTCCTGTCTAGTTAAGAGAATCTGTCTAATAGAGATAGTACTAATAATTAAGAGTAAGAAATAGAAAAAGATGAAAATAAGATATGTGAGTTTGTAAAAATTCTCTTGTTAGATCTGTGTTAAGAAATCTTTAGGTGTTTGCTAAGTTAAATATATGCTAATGATAGCCTTATAAAAGTTTGTAAAATAGATCTATAGAGTTCCTTTAAGAATATAAGCTTACAAGAAGAATCTAAGGTAGTCCTAAGACATGTAGTAATAAGCTTGTAATAAGTAAAGATGCTAGTTGTAAATGTAAGTTTAAATAAAAACATAAGAAATACATAAGAAGTAGTAAGAAATATATTTGCTAAAGTAGTACTATAGTTCTCTTAAAGAGTATAAATAAGTAGATGTTAATGTTATACGTGAATTTGTAAGAAAGTGTAAATGTTAAACATGAATCTATTCCTAATGTATATGGTGAAAGAACCCGAGACACAGAAGGTTAGTGTCCCAGCAGACTGCAAAGTAGGCAGTCTGAATGGTTTCAAAAGCTCCAGAAGCCACTAAGAAGTTAAGAATGGCGGACTCGAGAACCAGCACAACAAGGCATCTGCAGCTGAGATCCGTAGAAAATCGATGCAACACAGAAAAACCTGAGCTAACATCAAAAACGGTGCGGTTTAGAATACTACTGTACCTAAAAAGGTCTCTGGCTTGAGAATAAGTTCAGAGACGCTTGTTTGAACTAAAATTTCTAACAGCAAAAAGTTTTGGTTGAAAAATGTCTCTTCATATTTGGAAGTGAAAGCCTGATACCAGAATTTATTTCTTGTTTGAACTTTTTGAACTTAAAATGAGATAAAACTACAGAAAGATTTTGGTTATGGATTTCTTCATATTTGGAAGGCTAGTACCAGAATTTATCATTTGAATTTTGGGACTTAAGAAATAAAATGAATAGAGATTTCATTGCAATGGGACAATTGAGTTTACTTATAGTAATGACCTAGGAACTGTTTTCTGGAATTCGGTTAAAAACGGAACTGTTTAAATGAAGAAATTTATTTCTACCTAGAATCAAGATGCAGTTTTGTGTATGCATATATGCTTTATTAACTGGTGATTCATGAATTGTTTTGTGGAACTGTTTATGTAAAATGGAATTACTTATGCAACTGGTTTGTGTTACAAACGGAACTGTTTAAACAGAAGTTTGGGTTTTCTAACTAGGCTTGAGATTTTGCTTAAATTACAAAGAAAAGGGGGAGAGTTAATATTCCTTAGTCTAATTTCAAAAGTTGTTTGAGTGGATTAATGTCATGTTTTTGTTAGTAAGAAATGCAAATGGGGTATATTAAAGAGACTACTTTTAAAGTGTAAAGAGTTTTATTAAGAAACTGCTTTTGGATGTTTTGCTAAGTTTTCAAAGTGTTAATGGTTAGATTGAGAAGATTGCTTTTCAATATGGGTTTGTAGGAATTATATATGTTTGGGTTCCTCTAACTAGGTTTGAGATTTTGTTTAAAAAATTATAAAGAAAAGGAGGAGTTATGAGATTGAATTATGTTTGCAGAAACCTATTGATATTAATGCACCCTGGTTTTGTGGAGTTAAGGAAATATTTAAGTTTGATGTGAATACATCGAAGTTTTTCCTATGTTCTGTTAGCAAGAAAATTCAAATAGTTGAGTTAAAGTTGTAAGGCAGAGAAAATTGTTAACTATATTTAGCACCATATATGCTAATTCAAATGGTTCTGTTAAGAGTTTGCTTTGTGTTATAAGATTGAGAGAATTGTGACTATGTATAGCAATATTTATGTTAACCTGTTAATGGTAATGATGAAGCTAAGGGATTCTTTAAGTTTGTAGTCGCCTTAAGAGTTTTTGGCTTAGAAAGGGCTTGAGGCAGCTAAGGCTGCTGTAGTCACCTTGAACCTAATTCAAAAGAGAAATGCCATCTATATCATCCTCTACTCCCATACTAGGGAGGTGTAACAGCTATGGAGATTGCTGTAAGCCATTATTAGTTATTTTTTTATATATTAAGAAAGGGGGACCTGTGGGAGCCCGTTCTCGGGTTCCTCATGGCTTTACCCAGCAGGTCCTCATAGAGGATGATTGGACCACGGGCCTGAGTGCAGGTGTCTGAGATGGTCTGCACTTGGCTGTGCTGGGGGAGGAGGTCTTTTGCTCCACCCCTTGGCATCTCTATAAAAACCCTGGGGCAGAGGCAGTCGGGGCCCATTGGAATAGGTTCCAGGCCCTCTCGAGGCTATCCTTTATTTTCTATCTGTTTATCTCCGCGATATTCTCCGCGATAAATCCTTCTATCTAATATTTCCTGCTGCTCGCACTCAAGAAAACTCTGGGGAACTGTGGGGGTGGTTGGGTAAACGCCCCACAATGTACCCACAGTAAAGGTACGGACTCTTGCCAAAGCAGGCCTGTAGGGGCAAAATCTTTAGAAAAAATGATCAAATACAATGGGAGAGTTGGGTCAAAATATCCCATGTGTTGTTGAGTGATGGTCGTTTCAACCTTTTGTAATACCCTCTCTGCCTCCAACATAAGGTATCTAGGGGATTGAGGGTCGGAGTCTCCTTTGAGGATATCCTCAAGGGGGCGTAACTCTCCCTTGGTTATTTTTAAATAGGGTCACAGCCAATTGATATCCCCTAAAAGCTTTTGAAAATCATTGAGACAACGAAGTGTATCTTTTCTAATCTAGATTTTTTGTGTATAGAGGAGGTCTGGGTGTAACTCGAACCCTAAAAACAGGAAGGGGTATTGGGTTTGTATCTTCTCTGGAGCTATATGAAATCCTCGGTCCTGAAGTGTGATAATTATCTTTTGAGCTACATTTTGTGTTTTTTCTTCAGATTTTCCTGCTATTAACAAATCATCCATATAATGTATAATATAAACTTTGGGGTATTAGACCCCCACTGGATCGATAGACTGAGCTACATACTTTTGACATAGCATAGGGGAATTGGCCATTCCTTGGGAGTCATTGCTAGGGGCTGGGGAGCTTGGAGTCTCTGTTTGCTATAGTAAGCTTTTCATCAAATAATGTAAATGCCATATTCATCAGATCTTTGACAGGTTTGAGGACCATTATCTATTAAATGTATCTGAGCCAAACAAATCTAGGCCCAATCTTAAAAATATCTCTAAATTTGGTAACAATAACCAGGCCAATTTGTTCTCTTATAGATATATTAGTCAAATATATCTCTCATTTTTTTATTTAAATAGAACATTTTATGCTTTAAACTAGTATCTGAATAGCCAGATGACTAGTATTAACTTGTATTCCTTAACACAAAGGACATGCAGACTCAGACATTCAAAACCAAACATACATGTGGCCACATTTTTCATTCACACCTGTAGAGTAGACAGACATTTTTACAACTATGACCCTTTGGAGTCTCAATGTAACAGCAGAATAGCAAGACAAAGAAATCTGAAACATATTTCATTATTTATATATATATATATCTCAAGTCATTTTTTATAAAAACATTATTTTTATCTTATCCAGCCATAATTTGAAACCAAGTCTCTTAAATGATGGCAAGTATTTGTAACCCATTGAACTCAAATGACCAAAACCCATGTAAATTTTTATTTTTCCTGTGGAAACAAAAGCATAATTTTCTCAGTGTCTTGAACCGGTAATTTAACATTTCTTTTTAAGCAATACCAGGACAGAGAAGGGTTAACAAGAGAAACTGCTGGCCAGCAGAAGAAACCTTGAAGTTATCACAGTAAAGGAAGGGAGGGGGAGCAGTGGGCATAGAGCGTGTCCTTGGCTGCCAGTGTTCCTGAAAAAAAGTTTTTGTTAACTCTTCTGACTAAAGTCAGATTCTCTGTTCAGTTTACACACAGTTTTTGTCAATTGCAGGCAGTCCCCATTGCCCTGTCCAAAGCTCCCGTCTTTGCCCGCCTGTACCGAGAGCACGCACCCCCACCCTCGTGAGAGCAGCCAGCTGGCTGCAGTCCTGATAGCAAGAGAGCTAGGGAGGGATGGAGGTAGCCTTTGTTATGCCTCTCTCTCCTCCTCTTCCTCTAGAAAAATAAGGGAGGTTAGTAGACAAAAACAAATAACATTTACACAGACAATCCAAGAACCGGAACATCAGCACTGAGACGACGGCCTCATTCACAGCCAGCAAGCCCCTCTTGCAGTATGCAAACCCCACCTGGCGGGGGATACCTGTTTATCTCAGTTCAGTCGGGGAGTGGGAGTGGGGGACCCAGTTCCCTCTATTGTGGCTCACACATCCTTTCAGTGGGCTAGGCAAAGGTTTAGTGGAGAAGAAGGGAACTGTCCCATAGCGTCCGTCACAGTCAAGTCAACAATGAGAACAATTAACACATTACACACAAGACCAAGGGCACACGAAAAAACTTTGTCCCAACGAGACAACCAACAAAGCTCCAAGAACAGTGACAGCCTGATGTGCTCTGGGGGGGGGAGGTTTTGACCCTCCAGGATCAATCACACCAAAAAGAATCCAGACTGGAGGATCTCTGTCCTTAATTAAACAGACATCAGGGGCTTCCACATCCCTGTCAGTCAGACATGCACCTTTTTTCTTGGAAGAGAAGAAGAGAGTAAAGTAACAATGATCACAACAAAACATACAAAAAAACCCACAAAATGGCTCTGACAAATTCCCGGGACAAAATACAAAGTGGCACTTTCTCCCACCGTGGGGGAAGATACCCAAAGATGCTCCTAAACCAAATGGTCACCTCTGAGGTGGCTTTAGGGCTCTGGGATGTCTCCCTTTGCCGCCAGGTTCACTGTCTGGACACGTCTGTCCCAGTGAGAGCCTGCAAAGTACAAATCGAGCCTGCAAAGTACAAAACAAAAGTAACAAGACAGAGAGACACAGACAAGACAGAGAGCGCTCTTACCGGTAGATGTAATAAACCTCTGGACACTTGGGTGTCAGGCAGGGGGAGTTTGAGAGAAAATCCTCTGCAAGGGCTAGTAAATGTGAAGCATGCCCATCTCCCTCTGCTTCCTTTAGAAAATCTCTAATCACACCATAAAAACTAAAAAAGGCATCGGGGACATTTTCCCCGTCTCTGAGTAATTTATTAATATCTTTCCCAACCTTGTTCCAAGTCAAAGGGTGAATTCCTGGTCCATCAATCACTAACCAGGGACACTACTCCTCCACATATTGAAAGAACTTTACTAAATCCTTTTTTTTTAACTCTTAATCCTCTCTCCCGAAGATTCCCTTTCATCTCCTTTAAAAAAATAGCCTCTTTAGATAAATTTTTTCCCATTGATCGATTGGACGACACATTTACCTCAAGACTCTCCCGCGTTGCACGAGTGATGCGGTCTGGGCGTCTCTACCCTAATTCTCTCCGGGGCCCCTTTTGTTATCCGTCGTCCGGCAGGTCACCGTGCCTCGAGCCCCACGTTCGGGCGCCACTTGACCCGTCCCGCGGGCCACGTTATTTGATGAGACCCGAGGAGGCACCTCCTGAAAGATCAATGGGGGTGAGAGAGAAAGGAGACCAGGCGCGTAAAGGAAGACAAAGTCAGTCTGAGTTGCGTCAAGGTCTCATTTATTGCAAGGGGAATCAGGCTTATATATGCTAGGAGCTAGGAGAAGTAGATAAAGGTATGGAAAGTCACTAGGAGGAAGTTAGGGTAAGGTAGGGTTCAGGAAAAGGTCTCTTTGTTCCAGGGCCTGATCAACGGACCATACAGCAAACCATTATGTTTCAGGGAGTAGATCAAAAGGTACATATCGTGGTCTTGTTGAAAAATGGTTGCTATTGAAATTGATAACGGAAGATTGGGTAAACAGCTTATTCCCATGAGAATCAGTTAGGCTACTTGGCTCCTGACAATATCTAGTTCAACTCTGCTTAGGAAACTGACAAGAACAGTAGATCATCTTCAGTCCAATACACTGTACATGCTGGGAACAGACGCCAGTGCTATTTGCCCTTTGTATGACAATGGGAGCGCAATAGTGACTCTTCTTAACAGAAAACAACTCTTGCTCGTAGGACCAGAAACTGCATGTGATTCAACTCCATTTAGGACTGGGAAACAAACGCTAGCTCGCCTTACAAGAAACACACTCTGCTTTTGAGAAAAGAGCACTCTTCTACTCTACTGTGTTTCCTATGGGGTCCGAACAGTGAGCTTGCTCAGAACAAAAGAACTGTGCTTCCTACACACACGGGCAATATCTAGTTCAACTCTGCTTAGGAAACTGACAAGAACAGTAGATCCTCTTCAGTGCAATACACTGTACATGCTAGGAACAGACGCGAGTGCTATTTGCCCTGTGTATGGCAATGGGAGCGCAATAGTGACTCTTCTTACCAGAAAACAACTCTTTCTTGTAGGATCAGAAACTGCATGTGATTCAACTCCATTTAGGACTGGGAAACAAACACTAGTTCGCCTTACACGAAACACAGTCTGCTTTGGAGAAAAGCGCACTCATCTACTCTACTGTGTTTCCAATAGGGCCTGAACAGTGAGCTTGCTCAGAACAAAAGAACTGTGCTTCCTACACACACGGGCCATATTTACTTCAACTCTGCTTAGGAAACTGACAAGAACAGTAGCTCCTCTTCAGTCCGATATACTGTACTTGGTGAGAACAGACGCAAGTGCTATTTGCACTGTGTATGGCAAAAGGAGCACAATAGTGACTTTCCTTACCAGAAAACAACTCTTGCTCGTAGGACCAGAAACTGCATGTGATTCAACTCCATTTAGGACTGAAAAACAAATGCTAGTTCACCTTAAAACAAACACACTCTGCTTTTGAGAAAAGAGCACTCGTCTACTCTACTGTGTTTCCTATAGTGCCAGAACAGTGAGCTTGCTCAGAACAAAAGAACTGTGCTTCCTGCACAAACGGGCCATATCTAGTTCAACTCTGTTTAGGAAACTGGCAAGAACAGTAGCTCCTGTTCAGTCCAATACACTGTACTTGCAGTTCGCAGACGCGAGTCCTATTTGCACTGTGTATGGCAATGGGAGCGAAATAGTGACTCCTCTTACCAGAAAACAACTCTTGCTCGTAGGACCAGAAACTCATGAGATTCAAATCTGTTTCTGACTGGGAAACAAACACTAGCTAGCCTTACAAGAAACACACTCTGCTTTTGAGAAAAGAGCACTCTTCTACTCTACTGTGTTTCCTATGGGGTCCGAACAGTGAGCTTGCTCAGAACAAAAGAACTGTGCTTCCTACACACACGGGCCATATCTAGTTCAACTCTGGTTAGGAAACTGACAAGAACAGTAGATCCTCTTCAGTGCAATACACTGTAAATGCTGGGAACAGACGCGAGTGCTATTTGCCCTGTGTATGGCAATGGGAGCGCAATAGTGACTCTTCTTACCAGAAAACAACTCTTGCTTGTAGGACCAGAAACTGCATTTGATTCAAATCCATTTAGGACTTGGAAACAAACGCTAGTTCGCCTTAGAAGAAACACACTCTGCTTTGGAGAAAAGAGCACTCTTCTACTCTACTGTGTTTCCTATAGGGCCAGAACACTGAGCTTGCTCAGAACAAAAGAACTGTGCTTCCTACACACACGGGCCATATCTAGTTCAACTCTGCTTAGGAAACTGACAAGAACAGTAGCTCCTCTACAGTCCAATACACTGTACTTGCAGGTCGCAGACGGGAGTCCTATTTGCACTGTGTATGGCAATGGGAGCGAAATAGTGACTCCTCTTACCAGAAAACAGCTCTTGCTCGTAGGACCAGAAACTCATGAGATTCAAATCTGTTTCTGACGGGGAAACAAACACTAGCTAGCCTTACAAGAAACACACTCTGCTTTTGAGAAAAGAGCACTCTTCTATTCTACTGTGTTTCCTATTGGGTCCGAACTGTGAGCTTGCTCAGAACAAAAGAACTGTGCTTCCTACACACACGGGCCATATCTAGTTCAACTATGCTTAGGAAACTGACAAGAACAGTAGATCCTCTTTAGTGCAATACACTGTACATGCTGGGAACAGACACGAGTGCTATATTCCCTGTGTATGGCAATGGGAGCGCAATAGTGACTCTTCTTACCAGAAAACAACTATTTCTTGTAGGATCAGAAACTCCATGTGATTCAATGCCATTTAGGACTGGGAAACAAACGCTAGTTCGCCTTACACGAAACACACTCTGCTTTGGAGAAAAGCGCACTCTTCTACTCTACTGTGTTTCCAATAGGGCCTGAACAGTGAGCTTGCTCAGAACAAAAGAACTGTACTTCCTACACACACGGGCCATATTTAGTTCAACTCTGCTTCGGAAACTGACAAGAACAGTAGCTCCTCTTCAGTCCAATACACTGTACTTGCTGAGAACAGACGCAAGTGCTATTTGCACTGTGTATGGCAAAAGGACCACAATAGTGACTTTCCTTTCCAGAAAACAACTCTTGCTCATAGGACTAGAAACTGCATGTGATTCAACTCCATTTAGGACTGGGAAACAAACGCAAGCTCGCCTTACAAAAAATACACTCTGCTTTTGAGAAAAGAGCACTCTTCTACTCTAGTGTGTTTCCTATAGGCCAGAAGAGTGAGCTTGCTCAGACCAAAGAACTGTGCTTCCTACACACACGGGCCATATCTAGTTCAACTCTGCTTAGGAAACTGACAAGAACAGTAGATCCTCTTTAGTGCAATACACTGTACATGCTGGGAACAGACGCGAGTGCTATATTCCTGTGTATGGCAATGGGAGCGCAATAGTGACTCTTCTTACCAGAAAACAACTCTTTCTTGTAGGATCAGAAACTCCATGTGATTCAGCTCCATTTAGGACTGGGAAACAAACGCTAGTTCGCCTTACACGAAACACACTCTGCTTTGGAGAAAAGTGCACTCTTCTACCCTACTGTGTTTCCTATAGGCCAGAAGAGTGAGCAAGCTCAGAACAAAAGAACTGTGCTTCCTACACACACGGGCCATATCTAGTACAACTCTGCTTAGGAAACTGACAAGAACAGTAGATCCTCTTCAGTCCAATACACTTTACATGCTGGGAACAAATGCCAGTGCTATTTGCCCTGTGTATGACAAAGGGAGCACAATAGTGACTCTTCTTACCATAAAAAAACTCTAGCTCATAGGAACAGAAACAGCATATGATTGAACTCAATTTAGGACTGGGAAACAAACGCTTGCTTGCCTTACAAGAAACACATTCTGCTTTTGAGAAAAGAGCACTCTTCTACTCTCCTGTGTTTCCTATAGGGCCAGAAGAGTGAGCTTGCTCAGAACAAAAGAAGTGTACTTCCAGCACACACGGGCCATATCTAGTTCAACTTTGCTTAGGAAACTGACAAGAACAGTAGATCGTCTTCAGTCCAACACACTGTACATCCTGGGAAGAGACGCGAGTGCTATTTGCCCTGTGTATGACAAAGGGGCACAATAGTGACTCTTCTTACTAGAAAACAACTCTTGCTTGTAGGACCAGAAACTGCATGTGGTTCAACCCCATTTAGGACTTGGAAACAAACACTAGTTCGCCTTAGAAGAAACACACTCTGCTTTGGAGAAAAGAGCACTCTTCTACTCTACTGTGTTTCCTACAGGGCTAGAACAGTGAGCTTGCTCAGAACAAAAGAACTGTGCTTCCTACACACACGGGCCATATCTAGTTCAACTCTGCTTAGGAAACGGACAAGAACAGTAGCTCCTCTTCTGTCCAATACACTGTACTTGCAAAGAACTGTAGCGAGTGTTGTTTGCACTGTGTATGGCAATAGGAGCGCAATAGTGACTCTTCTTACCAGAAAACAACTCTTGCTCATAGGACAAGTAACTGCATATAATTCAACTCCATTTTGGACTGGGAAACAAACGTTAGCTCGCCTCACAAGAAACACACTCTGCTTTTGAGAAAAGAGTACTCTTCTACTCTACTGTGTTTCCTATAGGCCAGAAGAGTGAGCTTGCTCAGAACAAAAGAACTGTGCTTCCTACACACACGGGCCATATCTAGTTCAACTCTGCTTAGGAGACTGACAAGAACAGTAGATCCTCTTCAGTCCAATACACTTAACAGGCTGGGAACAGACGCCAGTGCTATTTGCCCTGTGTATGACAATGGGAGCGCAATAGTGACTCTTCTTAACATAAAACAACTCTTGCTCGTAGGAACAGGAACTGCATGTGATTGAACTCCATTTAGGACTGGGAAACAAACGCTAGCTCGCCTTACAAGAAACACATTCTGCTTTTGAGAAAAGAGCACTCTTTGCTCTACTGTGTTTCCTATAGTGCCAGAAGAGTGAGGTTGCTCAGAACAAAAGAAGTGTACTTCCTAAACACACGGGCCATATCTAGTTCAAGTTTGCTTAGGAAACTGACAAGAACAGTAGATCCTCTTCAGTGCAATACACTGTACATCCTGGGAACAGACACGAGTCCTATTTGCCCTGTGTATGGCAATGGGAGCAGAATAGTGACTCTTCTTACTAGAAAACAACTCTTGCTTTTAGGACAAGAAACTGCATGTGATTCAACTACATTTATAACTGGGAAACAAACGCTAGCTCGCCTTACGAGAAACACACTCTGCTTTTGAGAAAAGAGCACTCTTCTACTCTACTGTGTTTCCTATAGGGGTAAAACAGTGAGCTTGCTCAGAACAAAAGAACTGTGCTTCCTGCACACCCTGGACATATCTAGTTCAACTCTGCGTAGGAACCTGACAAGAACAGTAGCTCTACTTCTGTCCAATACTCTGTACTTGCAAAGAACAGACGCGAGTGTTATTTGCGCTGTGTATGGCAAAGGGAGTGAAATAGTGACTCTTCTTACCAGAAAACAACTCTTGCTCGTAGGACCAGAAACTGCATGGGATTCAACTCCGTTTCTGAATGGGAAATAAACACTAGCTAGCCTTACAAGAAACACACTGTGCTTTTGAGAAAAGAGCACTCTTCTACTCTACTGTGTTTACTATGAGGTCCGAAAATTGAGCTTGCTCAGAACAAAAGAACTGTGCTT
Source organism: Peromyscus eremicus (assembly GCF_949786415.1). Lineage (NCBI taxonomy): Eukaryota > Metazoa > Chordata > Mammalia > Rodentia > Cricetidae > Peromyscus > Peromyscus eremicus. The sequence goes on from NW_026735123.1 coordinate 164,405, forward strand.
CACACGCACGGGCCATATCTAGTTCAACTCTGCTTAGGAAACTGACAAGAACAGTAGCTCCTCTTCTGTCCAATACACTGTACTTGCTGGGAACAGACGCGTGTGCTATTTGCACTGTGTATGGCAATGTTAGCACAATAGTGACTCTTCTTACCAGAAAACAACTCTTACTCGTAGGACCAGAAACTGCATGTGATTAAACTCCATTGTGGACTGGGAAACAAACGCTAGCTCGCCTTATAAGAAACATACTCTGCTTTTGAGAAAAGAGCACTCTTCTATACTACTGTGTTTCCTATGGGGTCCAAACAGTGAGCTTGCTAAGAACAAAAGAACTGTGCTTCCTACACACACGGGCCATATCTAGTTCAACTCTGCTTAGGAAACTGACAATAACAGTAGACCATCTTCAGTCCAATACACTGTACATGCTGGGAACAGACGCCAGTGCTATTTGCCCTGTGTATGACAATGTGAGCGCAATAGTGACTCTTCTTATCAGAAAACAACTCTTGCTCGTAGGACCAGAAACTGCATGTGATTCAACTCCATTTAGGACTCGGAAACAAACGCTAGCTCGTTTTACAAGAAACACACTCTGCTTTTGAGAAAAGAGCACTCTTCTATTCTACTGTGTTTCCTATGGGATCCGAACAGTGAGCTTGCTCACAACAAAAGAACTGTGCTTCCTACACACACGGGCCATATCTAGTTCAACTCTGCTTAGGAAACTGACAAGAATAGTAGATCCTCTTCAGTCCAATACACAGTACTTGCTGGGAACAGACGTGAGTGCTATTTGCCCTGTGTATGGCAAAGGGAGCACAATAGTGACTCTTCTTACCAGAAAACAACTCTTGCTCGTAGGACCAGAAACTGCATGTGATTCAACTCCATTTAGGACTGGGAAAAAAAAGCTAGCTCGCCTTACAAGAAACACACTGTGCTTTTGAGAAAAGAGCACTCTTCTACTCTACTGTGTTTCCTATAGGGCCAAAACAGTGAGCTTGCTCAGAACAAAAGAACTGTGCTTCCTACACACACGGGCTATATCTAGTTCAACTCTGCTTAGGAAACTGACAAGAACAGTAGCTCCTCATCAGTCCGATATACTGTACTTGCTGTGAACAGAGGCGAGTGCTATTTGCACTGTGTATGGCAATGGGAGCGCAATAGTGACTCTTCTTACCTGAAAACAACTCTTGCTCATAGGACCAGAAACTGCATGGGATTCAACTCCGTTTCTGAATGGGAAATAAACACTAGCTAGCCTTACAAGAAACACACTGTGCTTTTGAGAAAAGAGCACTCTTCTACTCTACTGTGTTTACTATGGGGTCCGAAAATTGAGCTTGCTCAGAACAAAAGAACTGTGCTTCACACGCACGGGCCATATCTAGTACAACTCTGCTTAGGAAACTGAGAAGAACAGTAGCTCCTCTTCTGTCCAATACACTGTACTTGCTGGGAACAGACGCGAGTGCTATTTGCCCTGTGTATGGCAATGTTAGCAAAATAGTGACTCTTCTTACCAGAAAACAACTCTTACTCGTAGGACCAGAAACTGCATGTGATTCAACTCCATTGTGGACTGGGAAACAAACGCTAGCTCGCCTTATAAGAAACATACTCTGCTTTTGAGAAAAGAGCACTCTTCTATTCTACTGTGTTTCCTATGGGGTCCAAACAGTGAGCTTGCTCAGAACAAAAGAACTGTGCTTCCTACACACACGGGCCATATCTAGTTCAACTCTGCTTAGGAAACTGACAATAACAGTAGATCATCTTCAGTCCAATACACTGTACATGCTGGGAACAGACGCCAGTGCTATTTGCCCTGTGTATGACAACGGGAGCACAATAGTGACTCTTCTTATCAGAAAACAACTCTTGCTCGTAGGACCAGAAACTGCATGTGATTCAACTCCATTTAGGACTCGGAAACAAACGCTAGCTCGTTTTACAAGAAACACACTCTGCTTTTGAGAAAAGAGCACTCTTCTATTCTACTGTGTTTCCTATGGGATCCGAACAGTGAGCTTGCTCACAACAAAAGAACTGTGCTTCCTACACACACGGGCCATATCTAGTTCAACTCTGCTTAGGAAACTGACAAGAACAGTAGATCCTCTTCAGTCCAATACACAGTACTTGCTGGGAACAGACGTGAGTGCTATTTGCCCTGTGTATGGCAAAGGGAGCACAATAGTGACTCTTCTTACCAGAAAACAACTCTTGCTCGTAGGACCAGAAACTGCATGTGATTCAACTCCATTTAGGACTGGGAAAAAAAAGCTAGCTCGCCTTACAAGAAACACACTGTGCTTTTGAGAAAAGAGCACTCTTCTACTCTACTGTGTTTCCTATAGGGCCAAAACAGTGAGCTTGCTCAGAACAAAAGAACTGTGCTTCCTACACACACGGGCTATATCTAGTTCAACTCTGCTTAGGAAACTGACAAGAACAGTAGCTCCTCATCAGTCCGATATACTGTACTTGCTGTGAACAGAGGCGAGTGCTATTTGCACTGTGTATGGCAATGGGAGCGCAATAGTGACTCTTCTTACCTGAAAACAACTCTTGCTCATAGGACCAGAAACTGCATGGGATTCAACTCCGTTTCTGAATGGGAAATAAACACTAGCTAGCCTTACAAGAAACACACTGTGCTTTTGAGAAAAGAGCACTCTTCTACTCTACTGTGTTTACTATGGGGTCCGAAAATTGAGCTTGCTCAGAACAAAAGAACTGTGCTTCACACGCACGGGCCATATCTAGTACAACTCTGCTTAGGAAACTGACAAGAACAGTAGCTCCTCTTCTGTCCAATACACTGTACTTGCTGGGAACAGACGCGAGTGCTATTTGCCCTGTGTATGGCAATGTTAGCAAAATAGTGACTCTTCTTACCAGAAAACAACTCTTACTCGTAGGACCAGAAACTGCATGTGATTCAACTCCATTGTGGACTGGGAAACAAACGCTAGCTCGCCTTACAAGAAACACACTGTGCTTTTGAGAAAAGAGCACTCTTCTACTCTACTGTGTTTCCTATAGGGCCAAAACAGTGAGCTTGCTCAGAACAAAAGAACTGTGCTTCCTACACACACGGGCTATATCTAGTTCAACTCTGCTTGGGAAACTGACAAGAACAGTAGCTCCTCTTCAGTCCAATACACTGTACTTGCTGGGAACAGACGTGAGGGCTATTTGCACTGTTTATGGAAAAGGGAGCACAATAGTGACTTTCCTTACCAGAAAACATCCCTTGCTCGTAGGACCATAAACTGCATGTGATTCAACTCCATTTTGGACTGGCAAACAAACGCTAGATCGCCTTACAAGAAACACACTCTGCTTTTGAGAAAAGAGCACTCTTCTATTCTACTGTGTTTCCTATGGTGTCTGAACAGTGAGCTTGCTCAGAACAAAAGAACTGTGCTTCCTACACACACAGGCCATATCTAGTTCAACTCTCCTTAGGAAACTGACAAGAACAGTAGCTCCTCTTCTGTCCAATACACTGTACTTGCAAAGAACAGTAGCAAGTGTTGTTTGCACTGTGTATGGCAATAGGAGCGCAATAGTGACTCTACTTACCAGAAAACAACTCTTGCTCATAAGACAAGAAACTGCATGTATTTCAACTCTATTTAAGACTGGGAAACAAACGCTAGCTCG